>NW_026728140.1:432500-466144 GCF_030684315.1 Stegostoma tigrinum
TCAGAGGGTCGATACTGAGGCATTTCAGATCAGTCAGAGGGTGCCTCATTTTAATGCAGTAAGACTTGACAGAATGCCTCATTGTCAGAGGGTCAGAACCAAGTCAGTGCCTCATTATCAGACACAGTCCAAAGAGAGGGCCTTGATGTCAGTAGCTCTGTTATAAGGTGATACCTCATTGAAGGATCATTCTTGAGTGTGTGCCGCATTGTTCGTGGGTCAGGACGGAAGGAGTGCCTCAAAACTGGGGAGAGCCGCGTAATTAGAGATTTGGTGCTGAGGTCAGTGCCTCATTGTTACACGGTTAGTTCTGAGGCAGGCTCACATTGCTAGAGGGTTAGTTCTGAGTGAGTATATTAGTTGCACACAGTAAATACTGAGTCAGTACCTCAATGCATTGGGTTCAGAGTTGATGGAGTACAGCATGATCAGAAGTTCAGTCCTGAACGATTGCAGCTCTGTCAGAGGGTCAGAACTGAGGGGGCAGTGCTTTACTGTCAGCGGATCAGTTCTGACACAGTACCTCATTGCTGGAGGGTCAGATCTGAATGAGTACCACATTGTCAGAAGGTCAGTACTCAGTCAGTGCCTCAAACAGAGAGTACCCATGCAAATAAACAGTAAATTAAATCTTAAAACACAGAGGATCCTGCAAACAAACCCTAAAACAGAGAGCCTCCTGGAAATAAACTCAAAAACACAGAATGCTCTGCAAATAAACTCAAAAACGCAGATGGCACGGTAAAAAAGACACAGAGCTCATTGTTTAAAAAAACCCTGAAACAAAGATCCAACTGAAATAAAACCATGAAATGAAGATCCTCCTGTAAATAAATGCTAAAACCCAGAGCTCACTGGAAATAAATCCTAAACTACACTGCTCACTGTAAATAAACCCTAAAGCAGAGAGCCTTCTGTAAATAAACCTTAGAATACAGCCTTTCTATGTAAACCTTAAATCACAGAGCTCTTTGTAAATAACCCTAAAACACAGGCCTCATTGTAAATAAACTCGAAAACAGAGACCCCCCCACCCCGCCAGTGTAGAAGCACTGCAACACAGAGCCCCCTGTAAATAAGCCATAAAGCACAGATCTACCCTGTAAATTAAGTCAAAAACATACAGGACACTGAAAAACACAGAGCCCCCTCCAATTGTACACTCAAATACTCAGACCCGTTTAAAAAGAACTCTAACACACATCCTCCAGGAAGAAGAGAGGAAAAGAAAGGGCTGAATAAAGCCGAAAACAGAGCGCATCTCTTCATGCACCCGAATACTGAGCCGACCTGTAAACTATCTGTAAGGCAGGGCCCTTCACAAATAAACCCTAAAAGACAGAGCTCGCGATAAATAAAGAGCGCCCTGTAAATAAACCCTAAAACACTGAGTAAAAACCCAAAAAAACTGCGGATGTTGCAAACCAGAAAACAAATACAAAGTTGCTGCAAAAGCTCAGCAGGTCTGGCAGCATTTGTCAGCTGAAAAACAGAGCTAACCGGTTCCGGTTCGGTGACCCTTCCACAGAACCTCCCTCAGTTCTGCTGGGCTTTTCCAGAAACTTTGTTTTTGTTCCTGATTTGCAGCATCCGCAGTTATTTCAGTTTTCAATTCACCAGGCAGTCAGTAACATCAAATGGTTGTGTATCACATATTTACCAGTCAGACTCAAACACGCCAAACTCGTTCGCTCACGTGGTCTGAGAGAACAAGGTGTTGAGCCGGATGAACACAGCAGGCCAAGCAGCCGGAAGGCTGACGGTTCGGGCCCAGACCCTTCTACAGAAAAGTGGTCACTTGTTAATCTTGTATCCTTTCCCCCTGAATATCTTGTGGTCTGCCCTGTTTACTCATATCGGTTAGCACTTAACAAGGCTTCCGGAGGTTGGCTGGTGTGTCTTTAGTGATACAGGGCCAATCGCCTTCAAATATCCTTTTGTGTGGTTTTTGTGTGACATTATATCATAAGCCTCTTTACTGTTGTCCGAAAGGTCCTCTTGACCGATGCACCCACAACGCTCCATGTGACCACTATCGCGCTCTCATTCATTCATAACTTTACTGACCACTCACTCGGGTCCTCTGTTTACTGTTACGCATTTCATTCATTCATTCATAAAATTGCGATCTTGCCATACTTTTCACTAATAAAGGGAGACTATAAATTAAAATGTTCCTTCCACGCATTACTGCCTTTTCACAGTTTGAACTCGTGTTGCTGATAGTGTCCAAACCTGTGTCTACATCAGAGTCAATCCCTGACTATGTGTTAATTTTCTAATCTATTCAGAACAATATCTTCCCATCCATCGTGTCACCCGAAACTATGAATAATTACAATATTAATCAGCCCTCAACAAACGTCTCCCAGGACTTGAATTGCTGGCGGGACATCAAACAAGTTTCTGCTTTACCACGTCTCTGTTAGATACATATTGACTAGGGCCCGCGATCACTTTCAGAAAGTTCCTACTCTCTCTCAAAACAGCTCTTCCGTGAAATTGAGCGAGAAGAATGAGAAGGTCGGCAATAGTGAAATCTCAAGTCCCGGCCGCGGTAATCAGGCCACTGACCTTTCTGCTGTCATCAACTGATTGTCAGCCCAATCAAATCACATTGGGTTGATAATCTTTCTGGTGTCGTCTAATTTTAAAAAAATAAAAAGGATCCACACCAGTCATTGCCCTATTTCAAATACCTCAGTCCTGTCCCTGTAATAGCCCTCAATCCTGACCCGATTGGCCGTCAGACAACACTGCACGTCTACGGTACTGACCCTCTGACCATGAGGTACTCTCACAATGAGATGTTATTGTATTACATCCCATTGATTTCGATACTTCTACAAATTAAAGTCTTTTATCTGCCTACGCACAGGGATGCAGGCACTGCCCTGAAGCTTCCTGCCCAGCTAGGAATTCAGTGTAAAACTTTTGTAACTCTTTGTCTTCCCACACATCGTTATGCAGACACTGTCTGAAGCTTCCTGACTGGATACAATTAGAATTAAACTGTGTCAAATAGGGTTCGGTGGGGAACATTTGTAAAGGTGTGAAACTTCTAAAGCATGCAATTTCTGTCGCTGACAAAGGGGCCAGGGCACTGAATTTGTGATTTCAAGTTACCAGTGTGTCTGGCTAGAACAATCTGTCCGGATAACAACTTGAAATCGCCTCATGCCATCAGCAGCCACTTCAAGAGCAATCGATACTATATCCTGTGAAAATGGGAACTGCAGATGCTGGAGAATCCAAGATAATAAAATGCGAGGCTGGACGAACACAGCAAGTCCAGCAGCATCCTGAGATGTGCTGTGTTCATCCAGCCTCACATTTTATTATCTTCGGGACTATATCCTGGTCTTTTATGTTCTTGATATAATAATTGTTCGGTATCCTGTCTTTGTCTGTTGTAGTAATTGTTTTATGTATCATGTCATTGTAAAATGTGTAATTATTTTATGTATCATGTATTTTGTAAAGTATGAAGAGCGGGGACTGTCCGCTGCTCGGGGAGAATTACCTGCGAGACTCTGCGCTCTGTGCCGGGTTAAGTACTGTGATTCTCCACAGCTTGTACTTGCTTGGTAATAAAAGGATTCGTGTTTTCCTAAACAGGTCAGTGTCTTGATATTGCAACAAATCCGTGAGGGTCTCCGAAAACGAACATGACAACAGTACTGATTCGCTGACAGTGAGGTCCTCAATCAGTACTGACCCTCTGACAATGAAGTGCTCCCTCAGTACTGACCCTCTGACAGTAAGGTACTCCCTCAGTACTGACCCTCTGACAGTGAGGTACTCCCTCAATACTGACCCTCTGACAGTGAGGTACTCCCACAGTACTGACCCTCTGACAGTGAGGTACTCCCTCAGTACTGATTCTCTGACAGTGAGGTACTCACTCAGTACTGATTGTCTGACAGTGAGGTACTCCCTCAGTACTGACCCTCTGACAGTGAGGTACTCCCTCAGTACTGATTGTCTGACAGTGAGGAACTCCCTCAATGCTGACCCTCTGACAGTGAGATACTCCCACAGTACTGATTCTCTGACAGTGAGGTACTCCATCAGTACTGACCCTCTGACAATGAAGTGCTCCCTCAACACTGACCCTCTGACAGTGAGGTTCTCCCTCAGTACTGACCATCTGACAGTGAGGTACTCCCTCAGTACTGACCCTCTGACAGTGAGGTTCTCCCTCAATGCTGACCCTCTGACAGTGAGGTACTCCCTCAGTAGTGACCCTCTGACAGTGAGGTTCTCCCTCAGTACTGATTCTCTGACAGTGAGGTACTGCCTCGGTACTGACCCTCTGACAGTGAGGTACTCCCTCAGTACTGATTGTCTGACAGTGAGGAACTCCCTCAATGCTGACCCTCTGACAGTGAGGTACTCCCACAGTACTGATTCTCTGACAGTGAGGTACTCCCTCAGTAGTGACCCTCTGACAGTGAGATACTCCCACAGTACTGATTCTCTGACAGTGAGGTACTGCCTCGGTACTGACCCTCTGACAGTGAGGTACTCCCTCAGTACTGATTGTCTGACAGTGAGGAACTCCCTCAATGCTGACCCTCTGACAGTGAGGTACTCCCACAGTACTGATTCTCTGACAGTGAGGTACTCCCTCAGTACTGACCCTCTGACAGTGAGGTACTCCCACAGTACTGATTCTCTGACAGTGAGGTACTCCCTCAGTAGTGACCCTCTGACAGTGAGGTACTCCCTCGGTACTGACCCTCTGACAGTGAGGTACTCCCACATTACTGATTCTCTGACAGTGAGGTACTCCCTCAGTAGTGACCCTCTGACAGTGAGGTACTCCCACAGTACTGATTCTCTGACAGTGAGGTTCTCGCTCAGTACTGACCCTCTGACAGTGAGGTACTCCCTCAGTACTGATTCTCTGACAGTGAGGTACTCCCTCAGTACTGACCCTCTGACAGTGAGGTACTCCCTCAGTACTGATTCTCTGACAGTGAGGTACCCCCTCAGTACTGACCCTCTGACAGTGAGGTGCTCTCTCACTCCAGTACTCTCACAGTGCTGCAATAACCATCATCCAATGGTACTCCCTCAAATCTGACTCTTTGACAAAGAGGCCCTGCCTCAGAACTGACTTGCTGACTGAGGTACTAACTCAATCCGACTAATTCGCAGTGCTGCAGTGGGAGCTGTGTTTTTTCATGTTGATTTACAGTGGGCCTTCTGTTTTAGGCTTTATTAACTGGAGGTCCTGTGTTTTGGGGTTTGTTTACAGTCGCCTCTGCGAGTTTATTTGCAGGAGGCTTAGTTTAAGGAAGGATTTGCAGGGGGCACTGTGTTTCAGGATTTATTTACTTGGAGCTCTATGTTTTACACTTTATTTACAGGGACTCTGGCTTTTATGGTTTCTTTTACATTTTATTTCCTGAATGACCCTTCTTAGGATTTATTTAAAGGGGTGTCTGTGCTTGAGAGCATATTTACAGGGTTAACAAGGTGCAGAGCTGGATAAACACAGCAGGCCAAGCAGCAGCAAATGAGCAGGAAGTCTGGTGTTTTGGGCGAGACCCTTCTTCAGAAATGATAGGGGGAGGGGGATCTGAAATAAATAGGGAGAGGGGGGAGGCAGACAGAAAATGGATAGAGGAGAAGATCGGTGGAGAGGAGACAGACAAGCCAAAGAGGCAGGGATGGAGCCAGTAAAGGTGAATGTAGGTGGGAGTTAGGGAGGAGATAGGTCAGTCCAGGGAGGATGGACAGGCCAAGGGGGCAGGATGAGGTTAGTAGGTAGGAGATGGGGCTGGGTTTTGAGGTGGGAGGAATGACAGGTTAGGGACCCTGTACCCCAATGGTGTCAATGTGGACTTGACAAACTTCAAAATCTCCCCTCCCCTGACCGCATTCCAAAACCAGCCCAGCTGGTCCCTGCCTCCCTAACCTGTCCTTCCTCCCACCTATCCCGTCCTCCCACTTAATTTCTCCTCTATCCGTCTTCTATCGGCCTCTCCTCTCTCCCTATTTATTTCACAACCCCCTTCCCCTCCCCCATTTCTGAAGAAGGGTCTCGGCCCGAAACGTCAGCTTTCCTGCTCCTCTGGTGCTGCTTTTCCTGCTGCGTTCATCCATCTCTTCACCTTGTGACCACAGTCACAATGATCTTTAATTGTAAACTAATCTGTCATATTATTTGATCTGTTAAGGTTACAATGGTTCCCGTGCCTCCTATGGAATACACAGATGCTCTCCCTCAGCTCTGTCTCTGGGAATGCAAAGCTGCTTTCTTCCACGCTACCCTCAGAGATAACACCAGCTTTAAACCTAAGCCTAGCCTCAGCCCTAATGTTCACACTTGCATAAACATGAAACCTAGCCTCAGCCCTAAATCTTATTTACTGGGGGCTGTGCGTTTATGGTTATGTACTTTATGTACTTGAGCTCTGTGCTTTAGGTTTTATCTAATGTGGGTTCTGTGTTTAATAAGAACCAAAAGAACTGTGGATGCTGTAAATCAGGAACAAAAACAAAGTTGCTGGAAAAGCTCAGCAGGTCTGGCAGCATCTGTGGAGGAGAAAAACGAGTTAACTTTTCAGGTCCAGCAACCCTTCCTCAGAATGGAAGGGTACCCAGGCTCGAAAAGTTAACTCATTTTTCTCCTCCACAGATGCTGTCAGACCTGCTGAGCTTTTCCAGCAACTTTGTTTCTGTGCTTAATAGTTTATTTACAGAAAGTTGTGTGTTCTAGGTTTTATTTACAGGAGGTTCTGTGTTTTCGGGCTTTTTACAAGGGACTCTGTGTTTTAGGAAAATTTACGAGCGGCTCTTTGTTCTGAGTTTCTTTTTTGCAGTGATCTCCGTATTTTAGGGAATATTTACAGTGAGCTCTGATTTAGAGCTTGTTTACAGAGGGCACTGTGTTTTAGGGTTTATTTACAGCTAGCTTTGTGTCAGGGTTTATTTACAGGGAGCTCTCTGATTGAGGGTTTGTCGGTTGTGAGATCTGTGTTTAGGGTTTATTTACAGTGAGATCTGTGTTTTTAGAGTTTATTCACAGGGTTTTCTGTATTTCATGGTTTATTTACAGGGTTTTCTGTGTCTTTGGGTTTGTTTACAGTGATCTGTGTTTTAGGGTTTATTTAGAGTGAACTCAGCGTTACAGGGCTTATCTTCAGGGCCCTCTCTTTTTTGGGCTGATTTACACGGTACTCTGTGATTTAGGGCATATTTACCGGAAACTCTGTGTTTTAGGGTGTACATAGATATTAGAGGGTCAGTATGGAGGGAGTGCCAGGCATCAGCCCTCACCCTAACCTCAGCCCAAACCCTAACCTTCGCCATCGGCCTAACCCTAACCAGAACAGGAAAGAGCCTCAGGGACCAAATTGTGGGTACGCACCCTTAAATGGAAGGAGAGGGGCACCTTCTTCCGCCTCTCCCCCAACCCGACCTACACCCCCACTCCCACAACCACACCCTTTCCCATCCCCCATCCCAAAACCCTATTCACACTCCCACTCTACTTTTTATTCTAAAGAGGAATCCAAAATTAGCGGTGTGCACCCATAATCCCTATTTCTGGGGGCGCGGGGGTGCTAGATAACCCCCAGATTAGGGTTGCGCCAAAATAAATGCAGCCTCTGGCACCCTCTCGCCGTGCCCCACCCCCACCCCGCAACCTGACCTTTATGATAAGGGGGTGGGTGCCTTCCGCCTTTAAAGGGTTGGTTTGTAGGGAGGGCGGGGAGAGGGAACTGATGCTGCCTTTTGGGGACCGAGCCAGCAGATCGCAGCAAAGATGAGCACCACCACGGGCGGGCCGCCAGGGGGCTGCAGTCACAAAAAACAGCGCATGGGCCCAAGCTGTGCCTGCCTTTTTGTGGGTTGCATGGAACAGTCCCTCTTCCGTCGCGACACTGGCCTGAAACCCACCTCTTCCTCAATAACATTAACGACTGTATCGGCACCGCCTCGTGCTCCCACCAGGAGCTTGAACAGTTCATCCACTTCACCAACACCTTCCACTCCAACCATAAGTTCACCTGGACTGTTTCTAATACCTGTTCACCTGGACTGTTTCTGATACCTGTTCACCTGGACTATTTCTAATACCTGTCTCACCTTCCTGGACCTCTCTGTTTCCATCTCCGGCAACCACCTAGAAACTGATATCTATTTCACCGACTCCCACAGCTACCTAGAATACATCTCCTCCCACCCATCTTCCTGCAAAAAAAATCCCCTGTTCTCAATTCCTTCACCTCCGCCACACCTGCTCCCAGGATGAGGCATTCCACTCCAATACATCTCAGGTTTCCTCATATTTCAAGGACCGCAAATCCTCCCCCCGACCCCCACAGTGGTCGAGAACGCCCTTGACCATGTCTCCCACATTTCCCGTAATTCATGCCCCCTCTCCGCAATAACAACCAAAACACAATCCTCCTCATCCTCACGTACCACGCCACCAACCTCTGGATCTAACGTATCATCCTCCAACCATCATCTGCAATCCGACTCCACCAAAGACATATCTCCCTCCCCACCCTTATCTGCTTTCTGGAGGGACCACTGTCTCTGTGACTGCCTTGTCTGCTCCGCACTCCCCTCCAGCCCCAATACACCTGGCACATTTTTCCCTGCAACTGCAAGAAGTGTTACACCTGCCCCTACACCACTCCCCTCACTCCCCATCCCAGGCCCTAAGAACACTTTCCACCTCAAGCAGATGTTCACTTGCACATCTGCCAATGTGGTCTCCTGCATCCACTGCTCGCGTTGTGGCATCCTCGACATTGGGGAAACCAAGTGGAGGCTTGGGGACCGCTTTGCAGAATACCTACACTTAGTTCGCACTGAACAACTGCGCCTCCCAGTCGCGAACTGTTTCAACACCCCCTCCCATTCCTCAGACGACATGTCCATCTTGAGCCTCCTGCAGTGCCACAATGATGTCACCCGAAGGTTGCAGGAACAGCATCTCATATTCCGCTTGGGAACCCTGCGGCCCAATGGTGTCAATGTGGGCTTCATAAGCTTCAAAATCTCTCCTCCCCCACCGCATCCCAAAACCAGCCCAGCTCGCCCTTGCCTCCCTACCCTTGTCCTTCCTCCTACCTCAAGCCCCAACCTCCGTCTCCTACCTACTAACCTCATCCCGCTCCCTTGACCTGTCCATCCTCCCTGGACTGACCCAGCTCCTTCCTACATCCCCATCTACACTCACCTTTACTGGCTCCATCCCCACCTCTTTGACCTGTCTGTCTCCTCTCCACCTACCTCCTCCTCTGTGTATCTTCTATCCGTCTCCCCCTCTCTCTCTCGTTATCTCAGAACCTCCTTCCCCTTCCCAATTTCTGAAGAAGCATCTAGGCCTGAAACATCAATCTTCCTGCTCCTCTGATGCTTGATCTGCTGTGTTCATCCACCTCTACACCTTGTTATCTCAGATTCTCCAGCATCTGCTGTTCCTACTATCTCTGCTAATGCAGAAAACTTGTTTGATATCCTGCAAGCTGTTCAAGTCCTGGGAGACGGTTGCTGAGGGCTGATTAATATTATGCTTCTTCAAACGATGACACGATGGTATTGTTCTGAATAGGTTAGAAAATTAACATGTACTCAGGGATAGACACTGATGTAGACACACGTTTTGCAGCTGTCAGCAAAATAAAGCCGTGAGGATTAAAACTGTGAAAGGGCTGTAAACGGGGTGGAAGGAGCATTTTAATTCAGTCTCCCTTTCATAGTGAAAGGTATGACTAGCTGGCAATTTTTTGAATGAAATGCGGTAATATTAAACAAGCTATGCCAGTAAGAGGTCAGTAAAGTTATGAATGAATGAGAGCGCTAATATGTAGTGCTTGTGGGTACATTGGTAAAGAGGACCTTTAGTACAACAGTATAGTAAAGAGGCTTGCACCAGTAATTATTTACCAAAATTCACTGGAATCTGGGCTGGTTCCCGCAGATTGTAAACTTCCTTTTTAAACAGTGGTGTCACATTGGCTGTTTTCCAAAAAGCACGTAACTATCGGCCAGTTGGCTTAATTTCGGTTGTTGGGAGAATGCGTGAATCCATCATTAAGGAAGATAATAGCAAGACAACTGGATATAAATTGTCTCATTGGGAACAGCCAGCATGGGTTCATGAAGGGGAGGTCATGTTTAATTAATTTGGTGGAATTCTTTGAGGACAGACTTGCATGGTGGACAATGGGGAACCTGTGGATATCATGTATCTGGATTTCAAGAAGGCATTTGACTAGATGCCAAGGCTGCGACATGAGATAAAGTTGCATGACATTACAGGTAATGTATTGGCATGGACAGAGGATTGATTGACTAGCAGAAAACAAAGAGTAGGGGTAAATGGGTGTTTATCTGGTTGGCAGTCAGTGGCTCGTAGTGTGTCTCAGGGATCAGTGTTGGGACTGCAATTGTTTGCAATTGATACAGATGATTTATAGTCGGGGATGAAGTGTGGTGTGTCAACATTGGCAGATGACACTAAGATGAGCGGTAGAGCAAAGTGTGCAGAAGAACTGAAGGCCTGCAGATGGTTATACAGTCTAAGTGAGTGGGCAATGGTCTGGCAGATGGAGTTCAATGTCAATAAATGTGAGGTCATCCATTTTGATAGGAATAACAACAAAGTAAGCTGTGGTTCAAATGGTCGAAAAATTGCAGCATGTTACTGTGCAAAGTGACTTGGGTGTCTTTGTGCAGGAATCGCTAAAAGTAATATTGCAGCAGGTAATTACAAAGGCAAATAGAATTTTGTCTGTCATTGCTCGAAGGATGGAGTTTAAAAACAGGGAGGCTATGCTGAAGCTGTATGGGGTCCTGATGAAGCTCCACCTGGACTATTGTGTGCAGTTTTGGTCTCCTGAATTGAGAAGGGATATACTCTCACTGGAGGGGGCACAGAGGAGACTGACTTGGTTGATTCTAGACTTGAGAGGGTTGGAATATGAGGAGAGACTGAGTTGGCTGGGATGATACTCATTGGAATTCAGAAGAATGAGGGGAGAGCTTATAGAAACATACAAGATTATGAAGGGAATAGATAAGGTGGAGACAGGGAGGTTGTTTCCACTGGCAGGTGAAACGAGGACGAGGCGGGGAAAGCTCAAAATAAAAGGAAGCAGATGTCAGACTGAGGACAGGAGGAACTTCTTCACCCAAAGGGTTGTGAATCTGTGGAATACCCTGCCCAGTGAAGCAGTTGAAACTACCTCGTTGAATGTGTTTAAGGCAAGACCAGATCACGTTATGAACATGAAAGGAATTTAGGTTTATGGTGAGCGAGTGGGTGAGCGGAGCTGAGTCTCGAAAAGATCAGCCAGGATCTTATTGAACAGCGGGGCAGTCTCGAGGGGCCGGATGGCCTACTCCTGCTTAGTTCTGATGTTTTTCTATTATAATGTTATAGAGCCTCACAGAAAAAGGATATTTTAAAGCAATTGACCCTGCATTACTGAAGACGCGCCAGCCAGAGGTTCTGAGGAAGGATCACCTGACCCAAAACGTTAACTCTTTCTTTTCCCTCACAGATGCTGTCAGACTTGCTGAGCTTTTCCAGCAACTTTGGATATTTTCCCTGATTTGCAGCATCCGCAGTTCTTCCGGTTTTTACTGTGTGTTTTGGTATTTATTTACAAGGGGCTCTTTACTTACAGCCAGCTCTGTCTTTTAGGGTTTATTTGTAAGGGGCCCTGTTTTATGGATAATATACAGGCCGGCTCGATGTTGGGGTGTATTGACAGGTGCTCTGTGCCTTCGGCTTTGTTTAGAAGGAGCCCGGTATTTCACCTTTTACTTCCTGGGGGATATGTGTTCGTGTTCGTTTAAAGGGGTCTCTGTATTTAAGCGTATAATTACAGGGGGTGAAGTTGATATTGTCGAAGTTTGTTTAAACAGGACTCTGTGTTTTAGGTGTTATTTACAGTGAAGCCCGCTTTTTACGGATTATGGACAGGTGTTTGAGGGCCTCTGCGCAGGCGGCTCCGTGTGTGAGGGCGAGGAGTGCGGCTGAAGCTTGGTTTAGTTTGAGCCTGAGGCTATGGTGAGTGTCGGATTGGGCTCGCGTGAGGGCTGAGCTTTTCCAGCAATTTTGTTTTTGTTCCTGATTTTACTGTATCCACAGTTCCTTTTAGTTTTTACTTTTTTTTAGTGTTTATCTACAGGGGGCTCTGAATGTCAGGGTTTATACACTGGGGTTCCTGTGTTTTGGGCTTTATTTCACGGGTGCTGTTTGTTTCAGGAGGCTCTATTCTTTCGTGTTCATTTACAGGGCCATCTGTGTTTGGGGTTTATTCACTGTGAGCTTCGTGTTTTAGGCGTAATTTCGTGGGTTCTGTGTGTTCGGACTTAGATACGGGGGCTCTGTTTTCGGGTTTAGTTAAAGGGGCCTTTTTTTTAAGGAGTTATTTACAGGGCGCTCTATGTTTTAGGGTTGGACATCAGCGACCATCTCACAATGATCACTCCCACAGATCTGACCCGCCGACAGTCCTGCAATCTGTTAGTCCTGAGCATCTCATCATGTAGCACTCCCATCAATTCTGACCCTCTGATAAAGAGGCACTTTCTCAGACCAACACAGTGACAATGCCACAATTCCTCACTACTGACAAAGTACTAACTTCTGACAGAGGTAATTCCTCAGTATTGAGCCTCCAATAGAAATGCAATACTTCCGTACTGACCTTCTGCATGTGTTGCTCACCATTAATTCTGAACCCGTTCCAATGAAGCTCCTCCTCTGTGTTCAGTCTCTCATAATAATGCACTCTGGCTGTTCTGATCCTCTGACAATGCTGCATTTATGTATGAATTATTATCTTGTATTATCAGTACAGGACTCCCTCAATGCTTCCTCCATTACACTGAGGTCTATCGTTTACAAAGGCTCCAACAAACCTGCTCTTATTTAACGGGCCAGGCATTGCTTCACTTGAACAGATTTTGTCAAGTCCTGCTGATGTTTCTGGCAGGACTTTTTCTGACACCTCAGAATTGACCCCTGACAATGTTGCACTCCCCCCTCACTTATGACCGCACCTGAGCTGCAATACCTCGGGGCTAACCTCCTAATTATGTAGCACCCATGAATTCTAAGCCCCTAAAATGAGATACTGCCTCAGTATTGACCCTCTGTTACTAATGCACTAAGTCAGAACAACCCTCCAGCAATGTGACCCTACCTCAGAGCTGACACTGAGAATGAGGCACTCCTTCAGCACTGCATCTTTAATCATACATTACATTGAGACATTCCTTGTGTACTGACCCTTTGAACAATCAGGCATTCCCTCAGTACTGACAGTCTGACGATTGTGCACTCCCTCGGTACTGGACCTCTGATAATGAGGCACTCCCGTAGTACTGACCTCTCATAGACCTGTAACACCTCAGCCCTTCTGCTCTGGCAGTGCTGATCTCCTGACAATGAGGAGCTCCATCAGATTTGACCACCTGACAGAACTGCAATACCTTAGTATTGCCCCTGTAATCAAGTGGCACTCCCTCAATTCTGACCCGATCACAATGAGGCTCTGCCTCTACGGAGTGCCTGAAAATGATGAAATCGCTCAGCACAGACCCTGCGACAATGAGGCCCTCTCTCATTCTGACCATCTCACAATGCTGCAATACATCATTACTGATTGTGTAATGTGTGGGTCTCTCGCAATTCTAACCCACTTTTCATGAGGCACTGCGTCAGTTTTGACGCTGTGACAATAAAACAGTCCCACAGTTCTGATCCGCTGACAGTGATTCAATACCTCCGTACTGACCCTCTGACAACGAGTCAGTGCCTCAGAACTGCCCCCCTGACAATAAGGGAAACCGTCATACTAACCCACTGCTTCTGAGGCCCTCCCTCCACACTGACCTCCCAGTGCAAAACTATTTCAGTACTGGCCCTTGAAATGTGAGCAACTTCCTTAATTCTGTCCCCCTTAAATGGCAGCACTCCCTCAGCATTGACCCTTTGACAATAACGCACTCCCACATTTCTGACCCTGAGACAATGAGGCACTCCCTCACCCCTGATGCTCAGACAGCGCTTCAATACCTCAGTACTGATACTCTGGCAATGAGGCACTCTGTCAGGACTGACCCCAGGATAGAACTGTAATATGTCACAACTGACTTGATAATTGTTTAGCAGCCTCTCAGTCTGACCCCACTACAATGAGGCACTGGATCAGTATGGATCGCCTCTGACAAATGCGCTCCATCAGAACTAAATCTCTCACAAAGAGGGACTGCCACAAGACAATGCTGTGATTGAGTCAATCCCTTAGCCCTGAATCTCTGATCATGTGGCTCTGTCTCAGTTCTGTCACCATTACCTTGAGACTTATCCTCCGTATGTTCCTCTAACAATGAGGCACTTCCTCAACACTGACCATCCAGCATGGAGTCACTGCCTCAGCACTGACCACTTGACAACGAGACACTGGTTAAGAACTGACCTGCTCACAGAGCTGCAATACCTCAGTACTGACCCTCTCATCGAGGGACACTATCTGAATTCTGACACCTGCATAATGAGGCACTGCCTCAGCTTTCACCCTCTGACAAACTCCTGACGACCCCCTGTAAAGACTGACAGTCTCCCTGGACGTCCTATAAATACTGACAGTCTCTCCTGGACCCACAATGAACAGTGACACACTCCCCAGGGAATCCTTGTAAATACCCACAAACACACACACACAGGGACACCCTGTAAATATTGACACACACACACACAACCTGTGACACCCTGTAAATATTGACACACGACCTGGTAATCCCCTGTCAAGACCAACAGAGTCCCCGGGGACACACTGTGAATATTGACACATCTGTGTGACCCCCTGGAAATACTGACAAAGCCCCTGAAATCACCTGTAAAACTGACACACTCCGTGGGACCCCCTGTAAATATTGACACAGTCCCAGCAAATCCTGAAAATACTGACAGTCCCTGGGACCCTCTGCAAAGACTAACGCATTTCCCGGGGCCCCCTTTAAATACTGAAAAATTCCCGCGATCTACAGGGGTTCAGGGACTGTGTCAGTATTGTCAGGGGCTCTTGGTGAGAGTGTCAGTATTTACAGGGTGTTCCGGGGAATTTGTAATTATTTACAGGTGCTCCCGGGAGTGTGTCAGTAGTTGCAGGCGGTCCCATGGAGGGTCAGTATTTACAGGGCGTCTCAGGGATTGTGTCAGGATTGACAGGGAGACTTGGGGAGAGCGTCAGTAGTTACAGGGGGGCCCGTGGACTTTGTTTTTTCAGCGGGTGTTAGGGAGAGCTACAGTATTTCAAGGTGGTCCCAGGGAGTGTGCCAGTGTTTACAGGGGAGTGTGTCAGTATGCACCGAGCCCCTATAAATTCTGACACGCTCCGCAGGACTCCCTGTAAATACTGACATAGTACCTGAGAATCCCTGAAAATGCCACCACACTCCCAGGGACCCTCTGTAAACGCTGACACATTTCCCAGGGCCCGCTTTATATCCTGAAAAATTCCCTCGGCCTCCTCTGTATACTGACACACATCCCCGGACCCTTGTACGTATAGACACACTCTACACAACTAACCACAAATACTGGGATATCCCGTCAATACCAACACACACCTCACGACACACTGTAACTACTGTCACATTCCCTGGAATCCGCTGAAAATACTGAGAAACTCCCTGGGGCTGCATGTAAATACGGACACATTTCCCAGGGACCCCTCTAAACACGAACACATTCCCTGGGACTTCACCTAAACACTGACACATTCCACGGAACCCCCGTAAACACTGATAAACTCCCAGGACCCCCTGGAAATAATTACACATTCCCCATTCCCCCTGTAAATACCGATACACAGCCCGGAACTCCCGTAAACACTGACACACTCCACCCCCGGATACCGATACTCTCCCTGGGACACCCTGCAAATACTGATGCAATCACCGGGACCCCTGTAAATTCTGTCACACTCCTCGGGAAGCCCTCTAAATACTGACATATTCCCTCGACACTCTTTAAATACTGGCAAAGTCCCAGAGAACCCCTGAAAATACTGCCACACTCCCCAGGACCCTTTGTAAATACTGATATATTCCCGGGACCAGCTGCAAATATTGACACATTCCCTGTCCCCGCTTTTAGTACTGAGAAACTCCCTGGGACTCCCTGTATATAATGACACATTTCCCAGGGTCCCCTCGAAACACTGATACATTCCCCAGGAGCTCCTCGAAATACGGACACACAGCCCCAGATCCCTGTACAGACAAACTCCCTGCGACCCACTGTAAATCTTGACATACTCCCTGAGACCCCCAGGAAATACCGACACACCACCCCTCCCGGGACCCCCTGGAAATACCAAAACACTGTTGGGATTCTCTGATTCTATTCTATGATGCCCTTGTCCTGTGAATGAATGAATAAATAAAGAAACCTGGTGAAGCCGCCAAACAGCATAGCCAGCAAGTGATAGACACAGCAAAGTGGCCCCACCATCAATGGAGCAAATCTGAGCTCTGCAGTCCTGCCACATCTTGTCATTTACTGTGGTGCACAATTAAACAACTGATTGGACGTGAAGACTCTCCACATATCCCCATCCTCAATGATGGAAGAGCCCAGCACATCAGTGCAAAAGATAAGGCTGAAGTATTCATAGCAATCTTCAGCCAGAGGGGCCAAGTGGATGATTCATCTCGGGCGCCGCCAGCATCACAGATACCGGTCTTCAGTAAATTCAATTCACCCCACGTGATGTCAGGAAACACTTGGAGACACTGGATACTGCAAAGGTCACAGGCCCTGACAATATTCTGGCAATAATACTGAAGACTTGTGCTCCAGAACGTGCCGCTCCCCGTGCCAAGCTGTTGCAGTGCAGTTTCAACACTGGTATCTACCCGACAATGTGGAAAATTGCCCAAGTATGTGCTGTATTGCAAACATAGGACAAATCCAACCTGGCCACATACTGCCCTATCAGGCTGTACTCAATCATCAGGAAAGTGATAGAAGGTGTCAGTAACATTGTTATCAGGCAGCACCTGCTCAGCGACGGCCAGTTTGGATTACGTCAGGGCAGCTCAGCTCCTGACCTCATTACAGCCTTGGTTCAAACATGGACAATACAGCTGCATTCCAGAGGGGAAGTGAGAGCTCCAGCCTTTTACAACAAGACTACATTTGACCAAGTGTGGCATCAAGAAGCCCGAGCAAAACTGGACTCAATGGGTAGAAGGGGACAAATTCTCCACTTGCTGGAGTCATACCTGGCACGCAGGAAAATGAATGATCTTATTGGAGGTCAGATATCTCAGCTCCAGGGGATCCCTGCAGGAGTTTCTCGTGGCAGTGTCCGAGATATCACCATCTTCAGCTGCTTCATCAATGAACTTGCGTTCATCATAAGGCCAGAAGTTGGGATGTTCCTGATGATTGCACAATGTTCAGCATCATTCATGATTCCTCAGATCCTAAAGCAGTCCTTGTCCAAATGCAACTAGATCTGGGCAATACCCAGGCTTGGTCAGACAAGTGGAAGTTACATTCACACCACAGAAATACCAGGCAATGACCGTCACCAACAAGAGACAACCACCCGCCCCCGACAAACAATTTGTTACATTCACTGCATCCCACACTGTCACCATCGTGGGGGTGAGCTTTGAACAAAAACTGAACCAGACGCACCACACAAACACAGTGACTGCAAGAGCAGGTCAGAGGTGAGGAATGCTGCGGCGGCTAACCCACCTCCTGATTCCCCAAAACGTGTCCACTGTCTACAAGGCATAAGTCAGGACTGTGATGGAACGCTCCCCATTTTCCAGGATGGCTGCATCTGTAACAACATGCAAGAAGCTTGACTCCATCCAGGACAAAGCAGCCCAGTTCATTGACACGATATCGACAATCATCCACTCCCTCCACCACCAATGATGAGCGGCCTCAGCAGCACTGTGTACGATCTACAAGATGCATGGCAGAAATTCGCCAAAGCTCCTCATGCAGTATCTTCCAAACCCATGACAGCTTCCATCTCGAAGGACAAGGGCATAAAGTACACGGGAACACCTCCTTCAATCCCACTCCAAGCCACTCGTGATTCTGATTTAGAAATATATCCGGAATCCTTCACTGCGACTCTTCAAAAGATGGGAATTCCCTCCCTCATGGCACTGTGGGGGCAACCCACAGCAGGCGAACTGCAGCGGTTCGAGAAGGCAGCTCACCACCAACATCTCCAGGGCAATTAGGGATGGGCAATAAATGCTGGACCAGTCAGTGACACACACATCCAACAAATAATTGAAGAAACAAACTCTTAATAATTACAGTGATTTTTCACAGTCTCACAGCCAGCCATGCCTCATATACACACATATTAGTGACAATGTGGTGACCGTAACCAGACCCACAGTGAGCCTGGGCTCATCCACACTCCTCCCAGTCACATTTCTGATTTGAAAAATACACCTTTTTCACAAGAAATCTCTTTTGTATATGTGCAATGTCACAACTGCAGTTGCGTTCTGTCCAGCTGCATATCAAATAAACAAATAAAGCATTGGACTTTGGCTCCACCCAATGAACCAAAGACCTCTCTGAGACATACAACAAAAATATTTACATACATGTGAGACACGGGGAGGGTCCGATAACTGAATGGACCCTCATTTACCTTCAGCAGGAAAACCTCAGACAGTGGTCCTTCCCGACTCTGCCTCGGCAGCAGCAGCCCCATCGTCCCAGTTATGCCCCAAGCTTTTAGTGCATCCCAGTTATGCCTCGTGGACACACCACCTGGTTACTGACAGGGAGCCTGGCAGCATCTACACGCTTCCGCGTCATGATGCGGTGACTGTAAATGGTCTCACAGTGGCCCTGGCCTCATTCGCACAACTCACAGGAAGTCCTACTTGACTGTAAACGGTCTGACAATTGCCCTCACCTCACTGACACACCTCCAGTAATTATACAGGGACACAAAACAGTCTCACACCGAGCATGGCCTTATTTACACTCCTCCCAGAAACTAAACAGTGATTGTAAACAGTATCACAGTGGGCCTGGCCTCATCTCCATGCTTCCGACTTACTCTCCGGTGACTGTGAACAGTCTCACAGCAAGTCTGTCCTCATCCGTGCACCTCCCAATAACTGTATGCTGAAGGTAAACATTGAGCCTGGCCTCATCCACACACTCCCTGTAGCGAAACGGTAACTGTAAAAGGTCTCACACTGAGCCGAGAGAGAGTAGGAACTGCTAATGCTGGAGTCTGCGAGAACTAAGTGTGGGCTGGATGAACACAGCACGACAGGCAGCATCAGAGCAGCAGGAAAGCTGATGTTTCGGGTTTCACCCACAGCCACTTCCAGGGCAGTGTACTGTGGCACAGGCCAACAAGGTGCACATAAACAATCTGACAGGTCGTGCCCTTCTCACCACCCGCCAATCTATGTTTTGTTGTTTGTTGGAAAGTTCTGATGATGAGACATTGTACCAAATGACTTTGTCAGTCTGCTCTGGGAACTACACGACAGGATCCAGCCTCTCCTTTTCCCACAGGGTCTCGAGCACGCTGCGTGCTGACCACTACCTGATGGACTGGCGGTCAGACGTTTGTTTCTTTGCAAATTTCACAACAAAGGACATATGTTATAGAACGGTCCAAATACTTGGAGCTTTCCGTGGCAGAGAGGCCAGTCCCTTCGTTCGCAACACTGGAATCAGGTCGTACCTCAGTACAAAGTGACACTTGGCCTTTGCGTACTGAGAGTCTACACACAGCTTAATGCACAACAAGGTGGACATCAGGATGAGGGTGACATTGGGTACGTTCTTCCCCCACTTAGCCAGAGCTTAGTACATGGAGTTGTTGCAGACACGGTCTATCTTAGGCTTTCAGTAGGAATGGAAGATGGCTCGGATGAGGGAAACAGTGCAGTGTGGGTGATGGGCCAGAACTGTGCCATGTACAACAACAGAGAGAGTGCCTCACACCTGATGACCAGGTTTTTACCCACAATGTGCACCTCCCAAGGCTTTCTGCACGCCCCAGGCTCTCTGAACTGTGTGCCCAGCACTTTTTGGTAATCTGCCCTGACGGTGAAGGGAATGAAGGATCATTCAGGCCAGATCCCAAAGGACATGGCCTCACTCTTGTCTCGATTTACCGTGGCTCCCGAGGCCAGTTTGAAAGGGTCACAGATGCTCATGAACCTGCGCACTGACACTGGGGCTGAGCAGAGATTGGTGACATCGTTATCGGACAGGGACGCTTTGACCTGCAGGCCCGCTCTACCTGGAATAATCACACTTCTCAGGCTCACATCCTTACTGATGGACTCAGCAAAGGGCTCGATAGAGCACACAAAAAGGCACGAGAGAGTGGGCAGCCCTGCCAGACCCTGGATCTGATGGGTAAGCTCTGTGATTCCCATACGCAGATTGAGACTGCGCTAATGGTGTCGGGGTAGATCTGTCGGGCCCAATTGCAGATTCTCTCCCCAAAGCCCATTTTATAAAGCACATCCCACATGTTGGTGTGCAATATCCTGCCAAAGGCCTTCTCTTGGTCCAGGCTGATGAGGCAGGTATCCACCCCTCTGTTCTGCCTGCCGGTGATCGTATCCCTCGGAGCGCGAGGCTCTCAGAAATCGTCCTGTCCGCTGCAGC
The DNA here is from genome assembly GCF_030684315.1 of Stegostoma tigrinum. NCBI lineage: Eukaryota > Metazoa > Chordata > Chondrichthyes > Orectolobiformes > Stegostomatidae > Stegostoma > Stegostoma tigrinum. Next base: position 453,190 of record NW_026728140.1, read on the forward strand.
ACAGGTTTGGTCAGGGTCAGTCACCAATCGCAGAGCAGACCTGACCCAGTTACAAATGACTGAGACAGGATTTTGTAGGCTACATTCGCCAATTATATTGGTCGCTGATTTCTAACTTCCTCCCTCAATCCCTTCCACTTGCAGGTCAGGGTGATGATACCATTCCTCATGGATTTGTGCATAGTACCTGACAGAAGCATACTGTCGTACAGCTCCAGCAGCCTGAAGGATGAACAAAGCTCGATACGTTTGTCTCAATCTGACATCCTGACAACACCAAGCTCCAGCAGGCCCTGGCCACTCAACTCCCAAAGAGCTGAATACAACTCGGCTGGAAAGGCATCACCTCCCAGAGTTTTTATTCTTTTCTAAGGACTCCAAGGCCTTCACCAGCTCATCCAGAGATAATGGTCGGTCCAGGCTCTCCTGCGTGGTGTTGTCGAAGACCCCCAGGATCGAGGACAGGAATGACTGGGAGTCACGGCACTGTCTGTGGGCATAGTGTCATAGTGACTGGCTTAAAAGGATTTGCTGAGCTTCAGGATGTCAGCTTGAGACAAACTTATCGAGCTGTGTTCATCCTTGAGGCTGCGGAGCACAGAGCTCTCCTTTAGCATCTTCAAGAAGGAACGTGAACACATCTCATCAGGTCACATGCAGCTTTAAAGGACACTGATTCGGCCTCCATTGGAATACTGTATCTAATTCCAGTCTCCGTGCTGTCGGAAAGACGTTGTGAAACCGGAAAGGTTTCAGAAAAGATTCACAAGAATGGTGACTGGGTTGGAGGGTAAAAGCTGAAGGATGAGGGTGAACAGACTGGGGCTATTTTCCCTGGAGCATCAAAGGCTGAGGGATGACCTGATGGAGATTAGGAACAGCGTGAGAGGCATGGATAGGATTTATAGACATTGCCTTTGCCCTGGGGTGGGAGAGGCCATAACTGGAGGGCAGAGGTTTAAAGTGAGAGGGGCAAGATCTAAAAGGGATTTCAGGTACATTATTTTCATGCAGAGGGTGGTGTATGTATGAAATGAGCTGCAAGAGAGGGGCCTGGAAGCTGGTACAATTTCAACATTTAAAAGCCATCTGAATGGGAAAATGAATAGGAAGAGTCTGGAGGGATATGGGCCAAATGCTGGCAAATGGGACTACATTTATTTAGGATATCGAGTCAGCATGAACAAGTTGTACCAAATGGTCTGTTTCAGTGCTGTCTGTCTCTGACTGTTATTCTCTCTTGGTCCACAGTGCAGACCCTGAACCGCAAGATTATCTTGGAAGCCTCCAAGGCAGAGAGTGAGGCTTGCTGCCTCGACACCTCCTGGGGCTCCTCCGTGACAGTGACCCAATTGTCTGTAGTAAGAGTAGGTTTTGCATGGGTTTCTGGAGTTTGAACAGTTTTGCCCAACTCTCTCTCACCTTCTGAACACTGTTCAGGACGAAGAGCTTCTTGGTATTCCCTTTGACTGCCTCCCACCGCGTGCAAAAAGGGTCTTCATCGTTCTCCAACCTGTGTGCTCTCTTTTGAGCTTCTTCCTGATTTATCTGGGGTCAACAGTTTCACATTCAGCTTCCATGTCCCCTTGCCAGCCCGCTGGCCATCCTGTAGGTGACAGTCAGCCAGCAGGAGGCAGTAGTCAGAGAAGAACAACGGCTTGACTTCAATGGATATGATCGAGGACGTGTGGGCGCAAACAGGAAATCTATCCAATGGGTGTATAGACCCGTCTGGCTATGACCAGGCGTTTCTACTCTGTGCTCAGTCTGCAGGGGTGCTGAAGATGTTATGCAGCTTCGCAACTTCAACCGTTTCCATCAGAAATCTGGACGTCGAGTCCAGTTCACTGTCATACCCTCCATATTGTTCATTCGTGCCGATGATGCAGCTCAAGTCTCTGGCCAGACTGATTGGCCTGGACATCACCAGCAGCAGTGGAAGCAGGACGGCCAACCCCTCACTCTTTCCCAGTGGGGTCTCCATGTTAATTACTCCGGGAAGCGTTTCTGTACGAGCCTGGCCTGATATTCACATCTCCCAGGAACTATATGGTAACTGTAAACCGTCTTAAAGTGAGCCCGATTGATTCACCCTCCTATCAGTAACTTGCCAATGATTATTACCTGTTTCACAATCAGTCCAGTCTGATCTGATCTTCTCTTCCTCTGAGTGAATCCTTTCTGGCCTCTTCCATTCAGCCTTTGAGAATACAGCCAGATTCCCCTTCCAGCTGCATTTCATTCTCCTCACTGTGTCGGTGCTGCCACATACATCACCTGTCTCTCCATTTCCCTCTGCAATAATTCTTGTGAAACCCATCCCCCTCCCCGCCCCACCTTCCAGCTGCAATGTTGGAAGATCACCACATTGGGCATTGCCATGAGTGCTCCAGCTCATTCATATTTCTTCACAAAACAGAAACACAACTCATCAACAAGAATAAGTGGCAGGCAAATGAGATACATCGTACATCTAAAAGCAGTTTGTTGTTCAAAAGTGGAACTAACTTTAATTTGTATGCGTATAATAGAATCAGGAAAAATAATACATATATAGCATGCAGCTCATTTCACTTAACGCATTTGTGCAAATAAATGATATCTCTGCAGTTCAACCAATTCCAACAGCATAACATTAGAGACAGAGCATTTGGAAATGATACAGAAATTTCAGATACTACTATTAATTTCAGATTTAAAGAGGAGTACAGATGAAGATCGGGGAAACTGAACATGGTGTATACACAAAAATCCATTTCGCAAATGGAATTCCTGATTCAGGCAATTACATCTCTCTCCCTCAGTCTCAAACGGTCTTCTTCCCATTCGATTTTCTTCCACTCTCTGGGCCACCCCCAATAAGCAGTTCCCTTTCCCTCCCCAGTTTGGCCTCATGCCTTCCTTTACACGGATATGTAATGTTACCTTTCTAGTACATGTTTGATTTTCGATGAACACACTGCACTGGTTTGTGACCAGGTCGGCCAGTTTGACCTCAAAGAATATGAGTTGCCTGATTGGTCCATATTAACAGCCCAAATCAGGGAGCCCTGGCTGACAGATAAGAAGTGTGAGGGTCAGAGATGCTGACACCCTGGTAACTATCTCTGCATGAGGCAGTGCTAAAGTTGAAGACAGTTCATTTGTAAATAAAAGTTGAATTGGAGATCGACACTGGCCTCAGTGTATTTAAAATACTCATTTAAAATACATCTCCAGCACTGGGTTTGAATAGTATTGTTATCCTTTTGTTATCAAACATCTCTGTGTGCAGTGATCAGCAGGGTTATAACATGGAGATGTGGGAACAGGATTGTTTAGATTCCCTACAGTGTGGAAACAGGCCCTTTGGCCCAACAAGTGCACACCAAACCTTGGAGCATCCCACCCAGACCCACGCCCCTGAACACGATGGGCAATTTAGCATGGCCAATCCACCTACAGTGCACATCTTTGGACGGTGGGAGGAGACCGGAGCACCTGGAGGAAACCCACACAGACACAGGGACAAGGTGCAAATTCCACACAGACAGTTGCCTGAGGCTGGAATTGAACCTGTGCCCCCAGTGCTGTGAGGCTGCAGGTGTTTGTTGCGAACCGAGCGGAGGTGTTCTGCAAAGCGGTCCCCAAGCCTCTGCTTCGTTTCCTCAATGGACAGCAGGTCAGGAGTGAGGGGGCAAGTCGCTGTGAGCGGGTCAGGAGTGAGGGGGCAAGCCACTGTGAGCGGGTCAGCACGGAGGGGCAAGTCGTAATGAGCGGGTCAGGACTGCAGAGAGAAGTCGCTGTGAGCAAGTCAGGACTGCAGGGGCAAGTCACTGTGAGCGGGTGAGGATGGAGGGGGGAATTCGCTGTGAGCGGGTCAGGACGGAGGGGGCAAGTCACTGTGACGAGGTCTGAACTGGAGGGGGAATTCGCTGTGAGCATTTCACTGAGGCACTGTATCTCATTTCCCTCTGTCAGTGCATCCCATTTCCCTCCGTCACTGCATCCCATTTCCCACAGTCACTGCTTCCCATTTCACTCAGTCACTGCTTCCCATTTCACTCAGTCACTGCATGCATGCTGCATAGTCCATGCTATGTATAAATGTGGTATAAAATCCTTCCTTGGATGTTCATTTCCTCTTGTAATAACATGTGGCATCCATGAGCATCCTGAATCACTTGCAGTCAATTGGGAAGCCTGGTACAAACACCAGATAGCATGACAGTCCTGACATAATGCTTTTTCCAATGCTTTAAACAGAAAGGCATGTGTGTCTCAGTGAATAAAAATCCTCCTCATTTTACCCCAATTAAATCTCATAATAAAGGGAGTATGTCTGAAAGTCGTCTCATCCGAAGGAAAACAGACTTGCTCCGGGAAAGCTGCTAAAATATATCAAGAAAAATATATATGAAATGATTCTAGAAATTTCTGCAACACAAAGATCAAAGGAAACAATAGTTTGATGAACACACTGTTAAGTGTTGCACTTACACATCACATTTTGGAAAACAAACCACACTGATTTTCTACTTTATATAAAAAAATTGTTCCAAGTCTTCATTATGCAGCACTGCAGTGAACTGAAAAGGTGTCGACTTTTAACCTGCAAAGAAAGCATGTGCAGAAGTTAAAACCAACAAAAAAAGCCACTTCTGTCCTAAACAGACAATATTATATTACAAAAAGGCAGGGAAGTTGAAGAATACAGCATCATGCTACCTGCAGAGATAGAGTTTTGTCTGTGTCGTAAAAAACAAAAGAACTGTGGGCACTGTAAATCAGCAACAAAAGCAGAAGTTGCTCGAAAAGCTCAGCAGGTCTGGCAGCATCAGTGAAGAGTGAGATCTGAGTAAGGGTCACAGGACGCGAAACATTAACTCTGACATTGTCTACGTCATAGTGAGTTATGTCTATTGCTTCAGCAAAATCGAACCAACTCTGAATGAAAATCAATGCTTAAGAAATATCCAAAACATCCGCTGTCCCCGTTGTGGCTTCCTCCACATTGGGGAAACGATGCAGAGGCTTGGGGACCGCTTTTCAGAACACCGACGCTCAGTTTGCAATAAACAACTGCACCTCCCAGTCACGAACCATTTCAACTCCCCCTCCCATTCCTGAGAGGACATGTCCAACCTGGACCTCCTGCAGTGCCATAATGACGCCACCCCAAGGTTGCAGGAACAGCAACTCATATTCTGCTTGGGAACCCTGCAGCCCAATGGTATCAGTGTGGATTTCACAAGCTTCCAAATCTCCTGTCCTCCCACTGCATCCCAAAACCAGCCCAGCTCGTCCCTGTCTCCCTAACCTATTCTTCCTCTCACCCATCCCCCCTCCCACCTCATGCCGCACCCCTATTTCCCCTCATCCCGCTCCCTTGACCGGTCCGGCCTCCCCAGACTGACCTATCCCCTCCCTGCCTCCCTACCCATACTCTCCTCTCCACCTATCTTCTCCTCCATCCATCTTCCATCCGCCTCCCCCTCTCTCCCTATTTATTCCAGAACCCGCACCCCCTCCCCATTTTCTGAAGAAGGTTCTCGGCCCGAAAAGTCAGCTTCTGTGCTCCTAAGATGCTGCTTGGCCTGCTGTCTTCATCCAGTTCCACACGGTGTTATCTCGCATTCTCCAGCATCTGCAGTTCCCATTATCTCTCCAAAACAAAGGCTGCTGTCTTTCAAAACCCAATCTCAGATTTTGCAGATAGTCCTTACCCTGAAAAAATACCAAATATGTAGAAACAGGAAAACTGGAGGTGAAACCATACAAAAAATTTTCATTGGCACAACAAATGTTCCAACTGGAAAAGCAGGTTAAGCACCTGTATATAAGGAAACTGTACTCAAACTTTAAACAGACACTTACAGCCAACAAGTGTGAGAAATATCCATTTCTTGCTGGATTACCAATTTTGCTGTTGGGAAAATAGGCCTAGGCTTAGCAATGTAAATTCAAACAAGATAGCCCCCTCTCAGAACTCAACACTCACAGTCGTAGAGTTCTGTTTTCACAGGTTGGCGTATAATAGCATCAAGCACAATACACCAAATCTTCTTTGGTACCTTTTCCTTCCATAAAACTGCTTTTAGTAGATGCACACAGAATTCATTTTATACACGTTGAACAGTTGGTAAGTTCAAGAGGCCAGTTCCAGCACTTTGACTTGCATCTGCTTCATCATCAAAACAGAACAAAATAAAGACACACTCTTTGTAAGTCACGTTTTCCATTTTTAGTGACAAGGTGAAGTGCGAGAACTGCTCACTTGATGTTAAAAACTCCTAAGTATGTGCCTATATATTTCAATTCTGTGAAATATGTGGAATGAGTTCGAGAGAAGGATTAATTTTCTTGTGCTGGGAGCGAGCTGGGACAGTTAAAATAGGTTGAATGGCCTCCTCCCATGCCAAAAATGTCCATAACTGTTCTTGGCCCTGCTAAATTGAAGTGGCCATCCTTTCATTATGACTGTGAGACGCAGCATGTTACGATAGATGGCACAATGAAGAAATCCTTTGTTATTAATGAATTTTTCAGTACTAGGCATTCTTCCCAAGTCAAATGTTCGATATGTACCTGTTGCACTGACTTGGTTCCAAACAGTTACAATGTGGAGGTGCTGGTGTTGGACTAGGATAGACAAAGTCAGAGCTCACATGACATCAGGTTGTAATCTGACAGGTTTATTTGAAATCACACAAGCTTTGGGAGTGCAGTCCCTTCATCAGGTGCGGTCAGGGAGGTAAACACACAGACACACAATTGATAAGCAGACAGATCAAAACATCCTGCAACTGGTGTGAGTGGAGTGTCACATAATAAGTCTTCATCCAGGATGTTTGTTTGTTTGCAGATATTTTGTTGAAGAAACACACAACTTGGAGTTACAGTCAGTGTGGTATCTTATAAATTCTTGCTTTTGAAATAAAGGTTAAAACTCTAAGACAGATTCTGAACACAAGCCTCGAAACTACAAGTCAGAGTCTGACCTGAGATGCCACCTTTTGTACATTCCTGTTGCGCTGCCTGATTATCATGACAACACAGCACTGACATGGACTTTATAAACGCTTTACTTGCCTCGAACACTCTTGGTCACCTGTACAGAGTTATTATCTGACACTCCACTCACGCCAATTCTATGATCTTTTGATCTCTCTGCTGATAAGCTGTCTCTCTCTGTGGTCACCTCACGAACTGCACCTGATGAAGGGGCTGCACTCCAAAAGCTTGTGTGATTTCAAATGAACCTGTTGGACTATCAGCTGGTGTCATGTGACTTCTGACTTCAAACACTTGTAGAATGTGTTTTCAATCCTACCGTGACTTGACAATAAGTCAACTTCTGAAAATTTATAAAATGAGAATGTCAAGTGAAGTATGTCTAACCTTGAGCGTTTAAAAAAGGAAATATTACAACCACAGTCCAGTCAGACAGTAAAGACAGAAGGAATGATTGAATCGACTGTGTCTGACACCACACAATTAATCCCCCTGATGGAAGAAAGGTTGGCTGCGTTCTCTTTCTTCAGGAACATCCAGCGAATACCACCTTACCACTGCTTGTTTTATTCATCTGGTGTTCCATCTAATTCCTTGCAGTCTTGGTCAAACCTTCATGTAATTTATTCAAATTTTCAATAAAATAAATTTAACTTTAAATTCCACAATTTTAACATTTCCTTTTAAGGTTTGAACAGTTCAGTTCGTACAGTGCACATGTTGTGTTAATAATTGGAGAACATGGTGGAAAAATCAAGATATATTGACAAGTAAACAAATGGCTAACTTCTGTTTCCTTGTCAGTAATGCCTTTTGAACAGAACATAAAGTTGCGCAACTATGTAGAGACAACAATTTAAAACTGGGAAGACCACTTTGTGGTCCCCACACCAATCTCTATTCACTACCTACTGATTGCATTACTCCGCCTTGGCAACAATGTATTATTACGCTTGTCTCAGCACAACCTTGGCATCTTGTTTATCCCATGATGAACGTCCGACCACACATTCATGCAATCCCTAAAGCTGTCTCTTTACATCTTTTCAATCCTGCCTACCTGTCTCTTGTCTTGGCTCATTAGCAGTGAAACCTTCATCTGGAACTACTTCACTTCTGGACCTGACAATTCCAATGCATTCCCTGTTGGAGTCCCACATTTGCCCATTGAAAACTTGACGTCGTCTAAAACTCCGCTGCCCGAGTCTCACCTTGAACCAAATCCTCTTCTCTGTACTTTCTACCTGACTGATACTATTAACAGTAATTTTATTAAATTCTCATTTTTGTTTACAAATCGTTCCTTGGCTATGCCTATCGCTATTTTCGTAATCTCCACCAGTCCAACTATACTTCAGGATATCTGCACTCGTCTAAGTATGTCCTCTTGCCCACTCTTGATTTTAAATGGCCCACTACTAGTTGCCAAACATTTAATTGTGTCGGCTTCAAACCCAAGAAGAGACTTCCTACACCTTCAGCGAGCAAACTCACATCCCGAACCTCAACCCGAGCAACAAATCTTCTCAAAACTCGCTAACTTCCTACACATCTTAGCCTCTGTACGTTTCCTCTTTTAAGGCACTTTTTAAAACAATCCTCTTTCATCAAGCTCTTGATCGTCAAAACTAAGAACTTAATAAGGCTCAGTTGTATACTGGGATCGTGAATACTCCTTTCAGACGCCTTCAAAGTTTCCCTCCATTAAAGAGATTTTATAAGTGGTTCAAGTCATTGCCAAGCAGAGGGGGACGAATTGGGGAGTTACTTCAAAGAGCTATGATATGCCAAACGACCTCCTTCCACACTGGCCAACTCTGATTCTACAAAAACAAAAATGATTTTCAGACTTGGGAAGATCCCTCAAAAATGTCACAAGTAACCAGCTTATGGGCAGAGTCGAGCTGCTGAGATGATAGACCAGGATTTAGGGGTACCAGGAGTGATAATATGCTGAACACAATCAAATTTTGAGGTTGTAGAATGATATGGTCTTCATCATTTTTGACACTTGGACCATTGTCCTTCCTTTCCACAGAACAAGTCAAATAGCGGCAGCACAATGTTGCATGGCCGCTCAAGCCTGCTCCACCGTCGATGATGATTGTGGCTGGTCTTCCACATCAATTCAACTTTTGCTCATATCTCATCCTCTTCTCAAAACATTGATCTATTCACGTGTAGTATCCCTCTCGCTAACTTCATGAGAATTCATTCCAATCACTGAACTCCTAACGCTGACCCACCCCAGGTCAAAAAATTCAGCTGAGATCAGGAACTGATCTCGCCTGTATGGCTGAGCTGGCTTTTAAAATGTTTGCCAGTGAGAGAGTCCCAGAGAGAAACATTCATTAAAAAAAATAATTGCATGGATTGCTCTCCAATCCTAAACTCTATTCAAATTCAGTTGGTTTGTGATGCAGAGTGATGCCCTGCAGAGAGGGCTCAATTGCCATACCAGTGAGCTTACCACAAAGGGTCTTCGCCTCAACCGCTCTACTTGACTGAGGCGTGGTGATCTTCAGGTTAAATCATAACCAGTTGTCTCTCTCTAAGGAGTCGCCAAATGGCGTGCTAAGACTTTACCTTTAACCCTGATAACAGGGCAACAAGCAGATAACTCAGCTGATGTCACTGACTAATAGAATCCTCAATTATACTGATATTCATGTTGTGATATCATCAGAAGGCATGCTCAACTAAGTTTAAATTTGCAAATTAAGTTAACAACCATTCAATCAATATTACTGAAGTACTCATATTACTGATCGTCTCGATACAACATTCTGGTTACATCTGTTCATAAGTGAAGTGTAATGTAATTGCACTTACTGTGGTTTTATCAATGTGATCCTGCAATGAGTCAATAAGCAGGTCACCCACAGGTTGCCCATCAGTGTGGACCCCCTCAGCTGTTATCACATGAGCCTCAAGATCATTCAGCGCTTTCTGCAGTTCTTGAAGTTTCTCCAACGCCTTTTCCACCTGTTTCTGCCAGTTGCTCGCACGGGTTTTCAATTGCTCCCAATTTTCCTTCACTTCTGTTGACTGTTTGCGGACAGCTTTGGCAATTCTCTGGGCTCTCTCTTCCGGGGTAGGTTCTGGAAATATGAAGTGCAAATAATTTATCAACTATTCATGATTTTGATCGATAGATTTTCTTTCTAAACCCCTTTCCTTTAAAAGGTCTCTCTGGACTTTCTCCTGAAATTGGGACATAAAAGACTGAAGCACATCAATGATAAATTCTGTAATTAGCCAGGAGGTCGTGGAGCCATAAACAGAGAATCACAGAGAACCAAGAGAACAAAGCCAAATAAAATTCCGCAGATATTTGAAATTTGTCACGACCAAGGAAGCTTTAAAAAAGGAAAAGGATTCGTGACAAAATGGGTACAATTCTCAACAAAAGATTTGAAAAATCCTTTCAGTGTATCTTTCGTAGCTATGAGACAAACATCCAACACAAACCAACTTTCATCTTTCAGGACTGGCAAGTTAGAATGATAAACCCAAAGTCTACCCTGCATAGTTCTCTCTCGAACTCACTCAATGAGGTTGTTAAGAGATGTACAGATAACGAAGTGTGCAGCTGGATGAACACAGCAGGCCAAGCAGCATCTGAGGAGCACAAAAGCTGACATGTTGGGCCGAGACCTTTCATCAGAAAAGGGGGAGGGGGAGAGAGTTCTGAAATAAATAGTGAGAGAGGGGGAGGCGGATCAAAGATGGATAGAGGAGAAGATAGGTGGAGAGGAGACAGACAAGTTAAAGAGGTGGGGATGGAGCCAGCAGAGGTGAGTGTAGGTGGGGAGGTAGGGAGGGGATAGGTCAGTCCGGGGAGGACGAACAGGTCTCCGGGGCGGGAAGAGGTTAGGAGGCAGGAAATGGGGGTGGGGTTTGAGGTGGCAGGATGGGATAGGTGGGCTGGTTTTGGGATGCGGGAGGGGGAGGGGTGATTTTGAAGCTTGTGAAGTCCACATTGATACCATGGAGTGCAGGGTTCCCAAGCGCAATATGAGGTGCTGCTCCTGCAACCTTCAGGTGGCATCGTTGTGGCACTGCAGGAGGCCCAGGATGGACATGTTACCTGAGGATTGGTCGGGAGAGTCGAAACAGCTCGCGACTGGGAGGTGCAGTTCTTTCGTGCAAACTGAGCACAGGTGAAGCGGTCCCCAAACCTCTGTTTGGTTTCCCCGATGTAGAGGGGGCCACAATGGCAACAGTGGATAGAGTCTACCACATTAGCAGATGTGCAGGTAAACATCTGTTTGATGAGGAAATTCTTCCTGGGGCCTGGGATGGGGGGGAGGTATCGGGACCAGTGAATTTTCAACGTTGTGATGACAACATTTATGGATCTGCAGGGAAAAGTGCTGGGTGCAGTGAGTGCGAGAGGGGAGTGTGGAGCGGATAAGGGTGGTGGGAAAAATGTCTTTGGTGGTGGGGTCGGATTGCGGATGGCAGAAGGGTCGGAGGACGACGCATTGAATCCGTATGTTGGTGGGGTGGTACGTGAGGGCGACGAGGACACTGTTTTGGTAGTTATTATGGGGTGCGGGTGTGACGGATGAGTTGTGGGAAACGCGGGTGACACGGTCGAGGGTCCAACTGAATTTGAAGAGAGTTTTTGACCACTGAGGAGGGGGAAGTTCCGGTCCTTGAACAACCCTAAACAGTTTCTCTTTCAATTCCTCCCACTTCCTACAGACAAAGAGGGTGGCCAGGGTAGCCAAATGGGCCCAAGCTATGCCTGCCTCTTTGTAGGTTACACGGAACGCTCCCTCTTCCGTACCTCCACTGGCCCTCAACCCCACCTCTTCCTCCGTTACATTGATGACTGTATCGGCACCGCCTCGTGTTCCCACAAGGGGCTCGAACAGTTCATCCACTTCACCAACACCTTCCTCCCGAACTTGAAGTTAACCTGGACAATCTCTGATACCTCTCTCTCCTACCTGGACCACTCTATTTCCAACCACTGAGAAACAAATATCTATTTCAACTCCACCAATTCCCACAGCTACCAAGATTACACCTCCTCCCACCATATTCCTGCAACAATTCATCTCCTATTCCCCATTCCTTTGCCTCTGCATCTGCACTCACAGGATGAGGTATTCTATTCCCGTATATCTCAGATGTCCTCATTTTTCAAGGACCACAACTTGCCCCGCTCTGTGGTTGATAACGCCCTCGACCGTGTCTCCAGCATTTCCTGCAACAAATCCCTCTCACCCCACCCCGCAACAACAACCAAAACAAAGTCTCCCTCGTCCTGACGTACCACCCCACCAACCTCCGGATACAACGCATCATCCTTCGAAACTTTCAGATTCTCTGGGAGGCTACGGAACAGGCGGCGGAGCCTTTGGCCTTGATCTTTGAATCCTCAGTGTCTACAGGTTTAGTACCAGAAGGCTGGAGGGTTGCAAATGTTGTGCCCTTGTTCAAAGAGGGCAGGAGAGATGACCCAGGTAATTATAAACCCAGTGAGCCTTCCGTCTGTTGCAGGAAAAGTTTTGGAAAGGATTATAAGAGAGAGGATTTATAATCATCGAGCAAGCACCAATTTGATGGGAGATAGTCAACACGGATTTGTCAAGGGCAGGTCGTGTCTCACAAGCGTCATTGAGTAATTTTGGAAGGTGACCAAGCACGTGGATGAGGGTCGGGCAGTTGACGTGGTGGACATGGACTTCAGTAAAGCCTTCGATAAGGTTCCACATGGTAGGCTATTGGAGAAAACATGGAGACATGGGATTGGGGGAGATTTAGCAGGTTGGATTAGAAACTGGCTTTGGCGAAGGAGGCAACCAGTGGTGGTTGATAGAAAATATTCAGCCTGGAGTCTGGTTACTACTGGTTTGTCTCAAGGATCTGTTTTGGGACCACTGCTGTTTGTCATTTTTATAAATGACTTGGACGGAGGCATTGGTAGATCGGTTAGTAAGTTTGCAGA
>NW_026728141.1:300000-465719 GCF_030684315.1 Stegostoma tigrinum
TTCCTCCTACCGCCATTTTTTGGGGGACAGAGATAATAGCTCTAAGTTTGAATATCATTATGGAAAGCGATAAGGATAGTGCAGAAGTTAATTGTCTAAATTTGAGGAAAGCCACCTATCAGTACATTACTTCTATCACTCAGCATTAGCACTCTCATTAGACAGGAGCTGGCACATATAGACTGGGGAGGAACTGCTTGCAGTTGATTCTATTTGGAAAGTGAGACTATTATAAAGAGACACAATGAGAATCCAGGGTCACTGTATTCCATGGAGAGTGAATGACAAAGGCAGCATTCCAGTGAATACTGATGAAGTGATAGCATGAGTTTGATAAAGAAAATACAGCGCATTGAAAAAGGGTAAAGCCCTTCAAAATTATAGAATTTGCAAAACGAGGTCCTCAAAACTGAAGCGCAAACAATGGCGTGAAATATCTTTGGCAGGTGCCGTTAAGGAAAAAGCCACACGGTTGTTTTTGTACGTCTGGTTAGAGGAAGAGAATTACCAAGTAGAGTCGAGCCTGTTCCAGACCAATGCAGAGAATCGTCATAGAGCCAGAGGAAGCAAGTGAGGTCTGAAATGAACACTTCTCATCTGTGCTCAGAAAGGAGAAACATATTGTAGCCGTGGATTTCAGTTGGGATGCTGATGAGATGTTAGTGGGATAATATCCCATTGATTTCCAGACTTCTATAAATTAACGTCCTTTATCTGCCTACACATAGGTATGCAGGCACTGCCCAAAAGCTTCCTGCCCAGCTAGGAATTTGGTGTAAGGCTTTGTCACTCCTTATTAGTATTAAACTGTCTCAAATAAAGTGAGGAGCATTTGTAAAGGTGTGAGACTTCTGAAATATGTAAAATCTGTCTCTGACAAAGGGGCCAGGGCACTGACTTTGTTCCAGCCAGACACATCGGTAACTTGAAATTACAATCTGTCTCGTTAACAACTTGAAATCTCCTCCTGCCATTAGCAGCCACTTCACGAACAATCGATACTATATCCTGGTCTTTTATGTCCTTGATGTAATAATTGTTTTGTATCCTGTCTTTTTCTGTTGTAGTAATTGTTTCACGTATCATGTCATTGTGAGATGTGAAATTGTATTATGTATTATGTATAAAAAGCGGGGACTGTCCGCTGCTCGGGGAGAATTACTTACGAGACTCTGCACTCTGTGCTGGGTTGAGTTCAGTCGCTCGCCACAGCTTGTTCTTGCTTGGTAATAAAAGGATTTGTGTTTTTCTAAACAGGCCAGTGTCTTGTTATTGCAGCAAGTCCGTGAAGGTCTCCAAAAACGAACCTGACACTGAGGATCTACAGTATGTTCAGATGAAAAGTTGGGGTGTTGTCCATCGTGAGGGAAATGGTCTGACTACAGTCTGATATTGATCAAGTGACAAACAGACCACAGTAACGGCAGATGAACTTTACTTCTGAGAAGTGTGAGGTAATACACTGTGGGAGGTATGGCAAGTGAAGGACATACGTAATGGGCGGTAGGTACACGCAGAGTACTGATAAACTTAGGGGCCTTGGTACAAAAGCCCATAGATCACTGAAGGTGTCAGCACAGATCGACGGGGGGCCCACCTGAACTGGGGGCGGGAATACACATGTCCTGGCAAGGTGAATTCTTTGAGGCATTGAAAGGATATAAACCAGTCTAGCAGGGCTGTGGGACCCTAAACAGCAGTGCGGCAATACAGAGGCTGGCACAGAAGTTCAAAACAATAATTTAAATAGACAGGGCAGGGAAGGATATGACGGAAAATTGATGAATTAAATTGCATTTATATCAACACAATGGACTGGGCAGGTAAGGCAGATAAACTCAGGGCATGGATGGGGGCATGGGACTGGGATATCAAAGGGAATGCAGAAACACAGCTGAGGGAAAGAAAGGACTAGCAAGTCAATGCTGCAGGGGACAGATGCTACAGGAAGGACAGAAGAGGAGGCAAGGTAGGAGGAGATAGGTTTATTTGAATTGGGAAAACATGACAACAGTGTTTACAGAGAATATTCCTGCGGTTTGCACATTGAAGCTACAAGTGCGGAACACAAAAAATAGAATGTGTGATCGCTTTGATGCAATTGTCCAACAGGACCCCAACAGTCGGTGAGAAAATGAGGAGCAAATATGTTGAGAGATCTTAGATAACTGTAACAATAATAAGGGTGTAATGGGAGGGGATTATAATTTTCCAAACCTAGGCTGGCACTTCAATAGTGTGAAGTGCTTTGATGGGAGGAATTTGTTAAGTGTGTTCAAGAAAACTCTCAAACAATCCGCAGATGGACCGAGGAGATGGAACAAAACCTGACGTCCACATGTGAAACAAGGTCGGGCAAGGGACTGACGTGTTATCAGGGCAACACATGTTTGAAAATAGCTCTGGAAAACGATTGGCCTGGTCCACAAGCTAAAATTATAAATTGGGGATAGACCAATTTTGATGGTATTTGACAGGAATTTTAAAAGATGATTGGGCAGACTATTTGCAGGTAAAGGGGCATCTGGCAAGTTGGGAGCTTTTAAAAGCAAGATAAAGAAAGAGGTCAGGGCCAGCATGTTCTTGTTAGTGTGACGGACAACGCTGACAAAAACAGGAAACACTGGATGTCCTGTGATAGAGGCGCCCTGGTCAAGAAAGAGGGGACAAGGCTGGATCAATGCATCCCTTCAGGAATATGGGAGTGCATGAATACACCTAATGAAGGAAATCCAGATGGCAAAAATGGGACGTGAAATAACAGTGTTGTACCAACCTGTTATCCTACTGAGGTCAATCTACCCTGCACAGGCTACATTTTACAATCCTCCATTTGCCAATCCAAGAGTCAGTTAAAAGTCTCTAAAATATCTGACTCCACGACCATTGCTGGCAGTGCATTCCACATGCCAAACACTCTGTGTGAAGAATATCCAATTCAAATTTGAACTTATAAAATGAATCACTTGGTGCTTTTTTGGTTTGAATTCCATCTGCGACTTCTTTGCCAAACTCTGCATCCTGTCATTGTCCCATTGCAACCTACAATGCTGCCCACAACTCCACCATCAGCAAACTTACTAACCCCCACCCTTCCACCTCCTCATCCAAGTCATTCATAAAGATCACAAAGAGCAGAGGTCCCAAAACAGGTAAGAAGAAGCGAGGTATTTGAGATCTTAAACAAGATTTCACGTCAGTGCTTACTGTGGAGAAGGACTCATAAATTCAGGGAAATAAAGAGCGATGCCTTGAAAAGAGTCCACACGACAGAAGAGTGCTGTTGGAGGTCAAGAAAAGCTTGATGAAGTGTATCTGAGGACGTTTGGGAAATCAGGGATGAAGTTGTTGTAACCTGGGCAGAGGAGGCTGTGGAGTCACCTTTTAGAGGTTTATGAATGCTTGAGCAACATATAAAAGGTGAAGAGACAAAGTCTTTGCTCCCAGACTAGGGGAGTCCAAAAGCATAAGCTTGAGGTGAGGGGAAAGTTTGAAAACAGATCTGAGGGGTAACGTTTACCACACAGAGAATGGTGCAAATATGGAACGAGATGCCACAGGAGGTGGTTGAGGTAAGTACAATTACAACAGTGAAAAGACATTGGGGCAGGTACACAGACAGGAAAGGTTTGTAAGGATGCAGGCCAAACGCAGGCAAATGTGACTTGTTCAGTTCGGGAAACCCGGTCAGCATGAACAAGTTGGGCCAAAGGGTCTCTTTCCGTGCTTCACAACTCGATGACTCCAGTTACTGGAGGAGGAGGCTCCCAAGATAAGGCATATTGCACAGACCGAAGCAATTTACACAGATAGGGATGGTGGTCAGGATTGGAATATGTTTCAAATTTATGGAGGGATTGCAGAGAGGAAAGGTGGTGACAGAAATAGGAGTTAGAATGATTGAAGACACTGGTCCACAAGACATGACACAGACACAGTCATGGAGGGAAAGCACAGAACAGGAAGATCAGAGACAGCATTACCGCCCTATCGTGGGAGATTTGCTTTCACTTCTGTTGTGCTGATCCTCACAAAGACAGCACAGGCCTGGATTGATAACCGTGAACTTCCTCTGTCGTCTTCGGAAGGTACAGTATCTCAAAGCTGAAAGTAGGCTTCCCATGACAACTAATGATTGAGTCTGACTCAGTAATTAGGGGGGAAATTCTGCCATCTTCACTTGGTCAGGCCTACATGTGACTTCAGACCCACAGCAACGTGGTTGACTCACAACTACACACTGAAATGGCACAGCAAGCCATTCAGTTCAAGGGTAGCTCGGGGTGGGTAATAAATGCTGGCCAGCCAGAGACACCCACATTTCATGAGTGAATAAATAATAACTGGAACCATGCTGGGACCAGTGTCCTGGCCAATCATGTTATAATGTTTATGGACAGGGCTTTAAACTGACAGAGAGAATGTAGGGACAGGGTTCAGGGGAAAGGAGATGTCCAAACCCAAACAGAAAGAGTGAATGGAACAGCATGATGATGTGGCTGAAGACAACCAGAAAGGGACAGGAAGCACAGAGCTTCACGAAAACTATGCATCAGTTTGTGACAGGACATTGTAGTATAAAGTGCATGATAATTTACTCCTTGGAATGGACAAAGTACGTGCAATAAAACAGTGGCATTTGAAGAGGAGCTCAAAGGATATTTCTGTCAGCATTTCTTTGAATAACATGTTGTGCAACTGGCTAGGGATGTAACTGTCCCAGACTGACTGTTGTGTGATGAAGCTGCGTGAATGAGTCATGTCATACTGAGATCCGAAGGGAAATTATGAAAAAGTGGAATTCAAAAGGGATCATGAAGTTTTAATGTGAGCATACAAAAAACAAGCAACAATTAGACACAGAAACAAAACCAATTGTATGACATTGAGAGGAGAAATGACCAGTGTAAACAGGTAAACAGACTGAAATGTATGGCTGTAAATGAACAGTGGAAATCATTTGAAGGAACACTGTAAAATATCCAACAAAGAAGGGAATTCCATTGACAAAAGCTCAGCAAGAAATTCCTACCTGTGACTTACTCAGGGTGTAAAGGAATATATTGAATTGAAAGAACCATAGAAGACCACACAAAAAACCCATCAGAACAAATCAGAAGAAAGAGACTGCTTAACAAAAGAGGGCTCCCAAAGTATGGACGCAGGTATTAAAGGGATTTCCTAGCAGAGAAATGCGGTAGGAACAGGAAACATTATCGGGATTTATTGAGATGATAGGAACAGGGAAAGTTGAAGGTGCTGGAGGTGATGAGAGTGTTACGGAAAGTGGCAAGGGCCTGAACGATGTTACAAATCCAGGAGGAATTGCTGAGCTGGAGGTGTCTGGAGAGGTAGGGAGGGAAATATGCACTTTTATTTATTCATTCATGGCATGAGGATGTCACGAGCTTGTCGAGCAATCGTTGCCTATCACTAACTGCCAGAGCACAGCTCAGAGTCAGCCAAATTGCTGTGGGTCTGAAATCACATGTCGGCTAGAGCAGCTAAGAATGTCAGATGTCCTTCCCTCAAGGACACAGGTAAACCAGATAAGTTTTTCCTGATAATTAAGAATGCTTTTTTGGTAGCCTCATCAATGTCCTGTACAGCCACAGCATGACGTCCCATTCTCTTATTAACAATGCTCTAACCAACGAAAGCAAACTATGCCAAACATCACCTTCAAAACCCCGTCTAGTCTACCTGTGACGCCGCTTTCAGGGAACTGTGGATCTGCACCCCTAAGTCTTTCTGTTTGACAACACCATCTCGGGCCTGAACGTAAGCTGTTTGTGTTCTGCTTTGGTTTGTCTTTCCAAGATTCATAATTCACATTTATCCACCTTAACCTCCATCTGCTGTTCCTCATCCCATCAACCTGATAGGTCAAGGTCTCATTGAATTCTTAGATAATCTCCTTTATTATCCACTATGCCACCAATTTTACTGTCACCCACAAACTTACTAACCATGACTCCTGTACTCTCATTCACATCATCAATATAAATGACACACAACATAACCGAACCTGGCAGCACATGCATAGGCCTCCAGGAAGAACAACAAACCTCAGGCAGCACCCACTGTCAAGCCCATCTTGTGCACAACTGGCAAGCTTTCTCAGGACGCCATGTGCTCTAACCTTTCTGAGAGCCATATACCAATCTGCCTTCATCTATCTCCTGGCTACCTTTGCAAAGCAAAATCAATCAACTTTCTGAGCCACGATTTTCCACACACAAAGCCGTGCTGACTAGCCTTAAATCACTCCTTGTCTTTCCAAATGCTTGAAGATCCAGTCACTCAGGATCTCCTCCAACAACGTACCCAACACTGATGTCAGTGTTAATGGGAACTGCAGATGCTGGAGAATTCAAGATAATAAAGTGTGAAGCTGGATGAACACAGGAGGCCTAGCAGCATCTCGGGAGCACAAAAGCTGACGTTTCAGGCCTAGACCCTTCATCAGAGAGGGGGATGGGGTGAGGGTTCTGGAATAAATAGGGAGACAGGGGGAGGCGGACCGAAGATGGAGAGAAAAGAAGATAGGTGGAGAGGAGAGTATAGCTGGGGAGGTAGGGAGGGGATAGGTCAGTCCAGGGAAGACGGACAGGTCTCGGAGTTGGGATGAGGTTAGTAGGTAGGAAATAGAGGTGCGGCTGGGGTGGGAGAAGGGATGGGTGAGAGGAAGAACAAGTTAGAGAGGCAGAGTCAGGCTGGGCTGGTTTTGAGATGCAGTGGGGGGAGGGGATGAACTGGGCTGGTTTTCAGATGCGGTGGGGGAAGGGGAGATTTTGAAGCTGGTGAAGTCCACAGTGATACCATTGGGCTGCAGGGTTCCCAAGCGGAATATGAGTTGCTGTTCCTGCAACCTTCGTGTGGCATCATTGTGGCACTGCAAGAGGCCCATGATGGACATATCATCTAACGAATGGGAGGGGGAGTGGAAATGGTTCGCGACTGGGAGGTGCAGTTGTTTATTGTGAACCGAGCAGAGGTGTTCGGCAAAGCGGTCCCCAAGCCTCCGCTTGGTTTCCCCAATGTAGCGGAAGCCACACCGGGTACAATGGATACAGTATACCACATTGGCAGATGTGCAGGTGAACCTCTGCTTAATGTTGAAAGTCATCTTGGGGCCTGGAATAGCGGTGAGGGAGGAGGTGTAGGGGCAAATGTAGCATTTCCTGCAGTTGCAGGGGAAGGTGCCAGGTGTGGTGGGGCCATCTCCAGCACATCCTTCACCTTCCTGGACCTCTCAGTCTCCATCTCAGGCAACCAGCTTGTAACTGATGTCCATTTCAAGCCCACCTACTCCCACAGCTTGTAACTGATGTCCATTTCAAGCCCACCCGAATGTCAGTGTCACTGGTTTGTAGTATCCAATCTTTGCCTTGCGCCCCTTGAGTGATGCAACAACATTAGCCACCCTCCAGTCTTCTGACATCTCACCGTGGCTGTTGACGACTATAAATATCTTGCTAGAGCACCTCACAATTTCTTACCTAGCCTTCCACAATGTCCTGGGATGGACCTGATCAAGGCCTCAGGATTTATCTGCCTTTGTGCATTTTTAGACTCCTGGCACCTCATGCTCTCAGTTGTGGATTCTTTTCTAGTGATCACTATTTCTTTCACCAAGCTCCTGAGGTGCTGTGTTTTTCTCCACAGTAAATACTGAAGAGAAATACTTGTTTATGATTGCATCCATCTCTAGTTGTCCCACATATAATGGCTTTGTTGATCTTTAAGAGGCCTTATTCACCCCCTAGATACTCTCCAGCCCCTGTTCAAACTCGTCATAGTGATTTTGAAAATTCAATTAACCATATGCCCCAATGCCAATCCCCTCCCTCACCTTATTTATTCTGCAATTGACAGCCACACCAAAAAAAGAATCGAACAGGATGATCAAAAAAATTTCCTTTCATCAACTCAGACATCTTCTGTTGTTTTGAAGGGTGCAATTATTGTTTGTTGTCATATCCTTTGTAATACTTGCACTTCAATAAGGCATTTGATAAGGTTCCCCATGGTCGGCTCATTCAGAAGGTCAGGCGGAATGGGATACAGGGGAACTTAGCTGCCTGGATACAGAATTGGCTGGCCAACAGAAGACAGCGAGTGGTAGTAGAAGGAAAATATTCTGCCTGGAAGTCAGTGGTGAGTGAGGTTCCACAGGGCTCTGTCCTTGGGCCTCTACTGTTTGTAATTTTTATTAATGACTTGGATGAGGGGATTGAAGGATGGGTCAGCAGGTTTGCAGACGACACAAAGGTTGGAGGTGTCGTTGACAGTATAGAGGGCTGTTGTAGGCTGCAGCGGGACATTGACAGGATGCAGAGGTGGGCTGAGAAGTGGCAGATGGAGTTCAACCTGGATAAATGCGAGGTGATGCATTTTAGAAGGTCGAATTTGAAAGCTGAGTACAGGATTAACGATAGGATTCTTGGCAGTGTGGAGGAACAGAGGGATCTTGGTGTGCAGATACATAGATCCCTTAAAATGGCCACCCAAGTGGACAGGGTTGTTAAGAAAGCATATGGTTTTTTGGCTTTCATTAACAAGGGGATTGAGTTTAAGAGTCATGAGATCTTGTTGCAGCTCTATAAAACTTTGGTTAGATGGCACTTGGAATACGGCGTCCAGTTCTGGTTGTCCTATTATAGGAAATATGTGGATGCTTTGGAGAGGGTTCAGAGGAGGTTTACCAGGATGCTGCCTGGACTGGAGGGCTTATCTTATGAAGAGAGGTTGACTGAGCTCGGTCTCTTTTCATTGGAGAACAGGAGGAGGAGAGGGGACCTAATTGAGGTATACAAGATAATGAGAGGCATAGATAGAGTTGATAGCCAGAGACTATTTCCCAGGGCAGAAATGGCTAACACAAGGGGTCATAGTTTTAAGCTGGTTGGAGGAAAGTATAGAGGGGATGTCAGAGGCGGGTTCTTTACACAGAGAGTTGTGAGAGCATGGAATGCGTTGCCAGCAGCAGTTGTGGAAGCAAGGTCATTGGGGTCATTAAAGAGACTGCTGGACATGCATATGGTCACAGAAATTTGAGGGTGCATACATGAGGATCAATAGTCGGCACAACATTGTGGGCTGAAGGGCCTGTTCTGTGCTGTACTGTTCTATGTTCTATGTTCTAATACAGGCCAGCACATTTCTAACTTACTGTCAGGCTCATAGTGTTGGTTTCAGACTGACTGCACAAAGGTTTTCGGGAATCCATAAGTATCAATCTGAAAAAGGGAGCTTACACGTTCAGCAGGTAATAGAGAAGGCAAATCAAATTCTGACAATTATTAAAAAGGGAATGAAGTTTTAAAATGGAGAATCTTTGCTAAAATAAATAAGGTGAGTCAGACTACACCAAGAATATTATGAACAGCAGGGCTACCCTTTGGAAAGATATTCTTGCATTTGCGAAAGGCCAGTGAAGTTTCACTCAGTTGATTGGGGGAATGGAGGGATTTTCGAATGAGGACAAGTTAATTGGTCTGAGCTTGTCCCATTGTCATTTTGAAGAATGAGGGAGAAATAATGAAATATCTAAGATTCTTAGTGCTCTGGATGCAAATTTGCTCACTGAGCTGGAAGGTTCGTTTTCAGACGTTTTGTCACCATTCTAGGTAACATCATCAGTGATCCTCTGGTGAAGCGCTGGTGTTATGTCCTGCTTCCTATTTGTCTGTTTCAGTTTCCTTGGGTTGGTGATGTCATTTCCTGTGTTGGTGATGTCATTTCCTGTTCTTTTTCTCAGAGGATGGTAGATTGGCTCCAAATCTATGTGTTTGTTGGTGGAATTCCGGTTAGAATGCCATGCTTCTCGGAATTCTCGTGCGTGTCTCTGTTTGGCTTGTCCAAGGATGGATGTGTTGTCCCAATCAAAGTGGTGTCCTTCCTCATCTGAATGTAAGGATACGAGTGATAGTGGTCGTGTCTTTTGTGGCTAGTTGATGTTCATGTATCCTGGTGGCTAGCTTTCTGCCTGTTTGTCCAATGTAGTGTTTGTCACAGTTCTTGCAAGGTATTTTGCAAATGACGTTCATTTTGCTTGTTGTCTGTATCGGGTTTTTTAAGTTCATTAGCTGCTGTTTTAGTGTGTTGGTGGTTTTGTGGGCTACCGTGATGCCAAGAGTTCCGAGTAGTCTGGCAGTCATTTCCAAAATGTCTTTGATGTAGAGGAGTGTGGTTATGGTTTCTGGGCACGTTTTGTCTGAACCCAAAAAAATTTACCTGCTTCAACCTCTGCGCCACCTGCACCCACTGTGTAAATACGAACACACTCACTGGGGAATCTCTATACACACTGACTCATTACCCCACAAATCACTTACAATTATGAACACACTCGCAAAAGGCACGAAATCCTGACACCGTCCTTGGGCACACCTGAAAATTACAGTCAGTCACTGCAGACTCACTGTGGTCTCTCCGTGGAAGTCTGTTACACGGACACACTGCCCCCAGACCCATGTTAACGTGGACACCATCTTAAGTAAATGATGACACACTGTCAGCAGCATTCTGTGAAATACGCCCTGAGTGTGTCCTGGCAAATACTAACAATTTCCTTCGGAGAAGCCATAAAAACTGAGACACTTCGTGGTGATTCCTTTTAAACTCGACCACATTACATTGGAACACTTTTTTAAAAAATACTGACACATGCACAAAGATCCCCTGTAAATACTGACAGTCCCACTGAACTCAAACATCATCAGAGTCACGCTGGACCGGTTGTAAATGCTGACAGACTTACCCGCAGACCCACTGTAGATACTGTTGTATTCCCTCTTGAACACTCAGTGATTATTGACACATTCCCCTGGATTCTCTGCAGATACTGATATACTGCCCACAGGTCCCTCAAAATTCTAACACATCGTGTGTGAATTCCCTGTCAACATTACTCACTCCCCAGGCCCTCCCATAAATAGTGAAACTCTCCCAGTCAGATTCCCAGAAATTGTTCGCACACTCCCGATGGATTTGTTGTAAATATTGATGCACTCTCCTGGGATTTCTGTAAAAGTCGGTCACGCTTCTTAGGAATGCCCTTTTAATATTGATGCCCTCCCCAGAAACACCCAGGAAATGCTGAAAATCCTCCCCGGGACATGCTGTAAATACTGATGCATCCCTTCTGGAACCCCTGTAAATATTAACACACTCATCCTGGATTCCCTGTGGATACTGCTTTTAGAGATACAGAGACACATATCTCAGAATTGGATTCTTCAGTCCAACCAGTCCATGCCGACCATAAACCCAAACTGAATTGGGGCCAAGCACAGGAAGGTGGGACATATCCCTCCAAATACTTCTTATTCATGCACTTACCCAATTGCCTTTTAAATGCTGTAACTGTACCCGCACCCAGTACTTCCTCCGGAAGTCCATCCCATACATGAATCCTATGTAAACAAAAACAAAATTCAATGCATTTATTATTAAAATCTTTCTCCTCTCACCTTCTGAGTATGCCCCAGCCTTGAAATCCCCACCCTCTTGAATTGAAATCTGCCATCCACCTTATCAATACCGCTCAGGATTTTTAAACCTCTGTCGTGTTACCCCTCAATCTGCTTTGCACGGGATCCATTAAAATGCTGTAACGATTCCCTGTAAATACTGACGCACTCCCCAGGGATACTGTATTAATATTGGCATTCTCCCTGAACACCCCCTGTAAATAGTGATACACGGCCAGGGAACCCCATGTAAATAATAACAAAGGCCCCCTGGACACACTGTATGTGTTGAAATGAATACCCCAGACAGACTGCCAATACTGTCACACTCCCCAAAGACACCTCAAATACCTTTCACACACTGCAGTGAGGACAAACTCCCCAGCAACTCCCTGGGGTACTGAAATAGTTCCGAGTGATCATTCTGTAAATAGCACTCCACACCAATCACTGGAAAAAGTCTATAGATACTGAATCATTAACCACAGGCTCACTGTGAA
The DNA here is from genome assembly GCF_030684315.1 of Stegostoma tigrinum. NCBI lineage: Eukaryota > Metazoa > Chordata > Chondrichthyes > Orectolobiformes > Stegostomatidae > Stegostoma > Stegostoma tigrinum. Next base: position 311,978 of record NW_026728141.1, read on the forward strand.
TACTGACACACTCACTGGGAAACCTGCACAAGTACTGATTCATGCAGGACTCCGTGAAGAAATAAAAAATCGCCAATAGTAAACCATTTTGATGAACCTTGTGTTGCAGTCCAGGATTCTGCCCATCCAAAACTACTCAAAGAGACAGTTGGACTGAGTCTGTGAAAAATACACAACACAATAATTATGCCTGGGAACGGAGGTTGCTGTGTGGGGTTATTGAGATAACAAGGCGTAGGGCTGGATGAACACAGTAGGCCAAGCATCATCAGAGGAGCAGGAAAGCTGACGTTTCATGGTTTGACCGTTCTTCAGAAAATTATTTTTAGTCCTGGAATCCCATTTTGCCCCTCTTCTCTTGAAGGACATCTGACCGAAACCAACTGACCCTGATCGATGAGATAGTAGGAACCGATCCAAGACAACTTTTACACCTCAGGTTACTCAGCACAGTCAGTCTGGAGCTGAAAGAGATACTCGACATTCAAATCCATTCAAACACACTCTAACCATCGGAAAGCTAATTAACCTCAGGGGAGAACATCAAGAGCAGAGTGAAAACTGCAGATTGAAGATAATGGGACTCACAGTCAGTATAACTGCCAGCCCCGATCGTACGGGAGGAGGAATCTGAACAAAGTGCTTCCGAACACGGGTCTTTCTGAAACCAAAACACCAACAGCAAGAACCTGATCCAGACCATCCAAACCAGACACCGACAACATGATCAATCACTGACTTCACCGAAGGCACGTGTCCTCAGTCACAACGTGAGGTGAAAACCCGTTCACAAACCCAAAGGTGAAGAGAATCGGGAACTCACCAAAACACACCTTAGCGCATCAGCTGACTCACCCAAACGTAAAAACTCATACAGTCCAAATCCAGGCTCCAGGTGTGGTGATCCAGAATACCACTGGGACTTCAAAACCACATTCTGGGATGGGAGCATAAACCCCAAGATCCCAAACTCTAACATCGATAGCTGTACATTGGGACCCTATTGGGAGGAATTCAGGCAGACAGTGTAAATGAGATATAATGGGAACTGCAGATGCTGGAGAATTCCAAGATAATAAAATGTGAGGCTGGATGAACACAGCAGGACAAGCAGCATCGCAGGAGCACAAAAGCTGACGTTTCGGGACTAGACTCTTCATCAGAGAACAGTGTAAATGTTTGTTTTCTGTATGTCAGTAAATAATGTCTAATAGTGGTAATCTCTTTTCATAGTATATTGTGTTAACTTCATAGAATTTACTGAGGTACCCATTTCTCAAATTATAATTACCTCTATGCACCGAAATAAAGAGAGATTCCTTTGCCCTCAAATACCTGTCTAAAGTCTTCTCATTCGCATCCCCATAAGTAGGCCCAGTGTTCACAATCAAAGGTCTGGAAGGCGCTTAAAGATCAAAAAAGTAACCGCAAACCAGAATCCCATACTAATTCTCCAAAGGCACTCTGTAAATACTCTCACACTCAATGGGGACCCTTAATAAACACTGACACCTTCTCCTAGGCGACGCCCCCACCTCCCGTAAACGCTGACACCTTCCTCTAGGCACATTCTGACCCTCACCGGAAACACTGACAAATTTCCCCCTCAGAGTCCCCAGTAAACACTGACACATTTCCAAGGAGCTCCCTGTAAACACTCATATGGTTCCTCAGAAACATCTCTCAGGGCTGAAACATTCCAGCTCCCACTTCAAATGAAAACTACAGGCACATCTATCAATGATTAAAATGAACAATCCAAATAACAGTTCAATTCTGTATGTGAGAACTGTAACTACACTTCAAGCAGTCTCGACTTCCAGTGATTTTACCTGTTCCAACGATTCACTAACTGAATCTTGTGCTGGGACTGTTCTGAGAGAAAATGTGGATTGTCTCATATAGAGGAAATGTTTCTACATCGAGATTCTCTGACTCAGAATCATGAAGCTGGGGTGTGATGAAGACAGGACTGTGTGAGTACAGTATGCCACATCTTGACTGTGTTAGTCACAAAAATAAATCTCTTGGTTTGAACCCTGTTATGGTCAGTGAGGATCATTGTGATCTGATTCCTAGCATAGCAGAAAGTCTCCCTGTTCTTCAAAAAACAGTATTTTATGTTGACTATTGCAGTCTATCAGAACTCCCGCCCAGTCTCAGTGATGAGCAATAGACACCAATTTATCAACGAGATACAGAAAGTGTCCTTTCTACTTCAACAGCACAATCTCAGTGCCACTATCAAACAAATGGGGAGATCATTTCTCTGCAAAAGAATTTCAAAGACTGGGTCAGGTTTAAATCATTTAGCACCTACAGCCTGACTTGCAGTTTAACAACATTGTTTGTTCTGAAGAGGAGGCACATCAGGCGTGAAACTTGAACTCTGTTTCTCTCTCCACAGATGCTGCTAGATTGGCTAGGTTTCTGCAGCATTTTTTGTTTTGTTTCAATTTGCCAGCATCCACAGTTCATTTCAGTGACATCATTGTTGACTTCTTAGCACTCATCCAGTTTTTGCAACTTTTTTGATCCCCTTAGCACAGCAAACATTGCAAGCCATTTTCTGGAATATAGTAAGTGATTCAGTCCTTGAGGTGGAAATGATCACAGATTCACAGGCATTTGCGTGCAGACATTTCTGCTTATCTCAGTCACTCAGGCTGTTCTACCGCTGAGACTGATCCATTATTCTAGATTCCTATCAGCAAAGATAGCTGCCAACATTTATCCTGTCACTGTCTTTGGGAATAACATACAGTTCAAAGAGAACGCCTCTTTATTCCCTCGCAATGTCAGATATTTATATCTAGCCAACTTGTCGCACCTCAGTATAATCCGCAGTTCCCAGAATAAGTCTGCTGCCCCGTGTTACAAACACTCGTATGCTAATGTGTGCTTCCTTCAGTGAGGAAAACAAATCTGCACACATACGTGTACCTCTGGCTTCAGGGGGCTCCACAAAGTGCATTGATGGAAGTCACACTGCAATGAACACATCCTTTTCCCAGGTGTTCAAGTAACTTCATGCGTAATTTGTTGACAAAAGAAATCTTGTTCCAGGGAACATAATCCCATTAATGACAGGCTGTTGCACACAGCAACATGACCCTCTCACAAATACAAGCCATCGTCTTATGTTTTAAAATCAAAATATTAAGCAGAAAAAACGTCATGTTAAAAAAAAACTCACTCCTGGTCCCCTTAATAAAAGAATTTGCTGATACGATAATGCTAAAAAATGTATAATACGGTGATACGGGGGTACGTTACTGTGGCTAACTGGTGAGACTGGCTCATAACGGCTCTTAGACTGCACACAGTGAAGCAATAGATTTGTCAAATCATTGAGAAAAATAGCTCAGAAACAAAGGGTTGAATTCTCATAAAAGTGACAAACAAGATGTACCATCAGATTGACAGATAGAGATCGGAATTGTTCAGAAAATAACTTAGCAGGTACACTGATTGATGGTGCATGCTAGAAACCATTCTGAGTGAAATAACTTTAGCATCTACCACTTATTCACTAAGAAATGAATCTCTGCTTCACCTGAGAAAAGCAGGTTTACTGGCTGCCTGATTTGCAGACAAAGGAAACTTGATCCCAGGACTCTCAGAGAAATTACACTGTTAGTGGCAGTCCATCACACACAAGAAGAGCCTCTTGCATGGAGAATGGAACAGATTATAGTTAAACAGACAAGAATCCCAACATGAAAATCTGCCACTTATTCTGAGGTCATCTGCAAACCTACCTCCGATATGCACATCCAAATCATTTATGTAAATGACAAAAAGCAGCATCCTTTTGTCCCCGACTGTCCGTCCAAGGTTTAACTTTGATCCACATGTTGCCTGTTTGAACAACATGAACATGTGCCCAAACTACTCAGAATTTTAAACTGTCAGGTATAACTATGGATTCTTTCTTAATTCATTGATCATTTGGCTTCCATGTATATTTCAAGCTGCTTTGATCTGCGTATGTATAATTAGCACCTGGGGAAAAATATCTCTTGAGTATTCTGTTGAACAAACACATGTACAACGTGTATGTCCCTTGGTCCAATTATCTGACCAAAATGTAAATATTTTAGCCAATTACAGTAATTGTCTTTTAAGTAGCTGATTCGTAATCACAAATTATTTTTTAATTATTCCTAGTACAGAACACCTTGTAAACTAAATTGTTTTTCTCATCACAGCCAATATTAGATATCTAACAGTTTAGAGTGCAGTCATCCAACCGTATGTCCAATTATTGTATTGGTCGATTATAACAGTAAAACTAAAACTAAAATCTATTTTTTACTGACATCATTTCAGTGCTGTATTCTTGAATTATAATGAATAGCGAAATATTTTACAAGCATTAAACAAGCTTGAATTTTCAATACAAGAATCAATGCAAATGATCACATTGCTTATCTCATGAATTGCAGTTAGTACCTGATGATTCTTTTGCTGTGATCACATCAATAACACTTCAATAATCAGTCTACTTTTCAGCTTTACAGACAGAGAAATTCAAAGCTATTATTAAGTGAAGTTTAAAAAGTCAAACTTTGTTCTTCTATATTCTGATAATCACAGAATATGTTTCATTATTATCAAATTCATGAATCAGAGTAAATATGTTTCACTGTACAATTTAATAGGCACCATGAATATCCATTCATTGTCTCAAGACCCCTCTTTTATATTTCTCCTCCGACAATATTAAACCAGTCAATGATCAGCTGTGTCGAATCTAATCACGCAAGTATGTTTAATATTTAGTACACTTTAGGGAGACAGTAAACCCCAGAATAGCTCTTGGCAGTATAAAAAGTAATAAGAGGGAGCAGGGAATTGTGCTGAATTCAGTGGACAATTGATAGACCTAGTCCACACCTGGGAGGGGTTGGGCCACAAAACAGGACATCATGGTGGAAAAGTGGGGCACGAGGTGGGGGGGGCATAAGCCCAAGGCGGCCAAAATGGATTCTGAATGGATCGTATCTACGGATGATTAAAAAAAGAGGTCCAGAGGGGTGGTTGTTACAAATTGTACCGGATTTCAGAAAGAAACTGATCACGAAGATAATCAGGATGACCCAAACCCAAAGCAGAGAACCTGGTGGAATGGACAAAAAGAAAAATTGCAAATATGAGAAGGTGGCTGTAACTCTGACAGCCTCCATCAGAAATATGGCCAATGAGAAATGGGAACAAGCAAAGATGGCAGCTCTCACACGAGGGCTTAAAGCGAAAGGGCATGATGATACTTAGCGTAGGGGAAGCACCGAGTGCCCTCGTCTTCTTAGAAGGCCGTGAGGACAATGACACTGACTCAAACGAGTTGGATGACAAAACACCCACTTAAGGGCAGATGGACAACAATGGGTGCGATGACCTGGAAGTATGAGAACGCAATGCCAATGGCACCGCTGTGGATCAAAGTTAAAGCTTGGACAGACAATAGGGGACAAAAGGACTTTGTTTTTTTGTCATTTACATAAGTGACGTGCACGTGAATAGAGAAGGTATGTTTGCAGATAACATCAAAAGTAGTGGTGCAATGGAAAGTGAAGGAGTTTATTTCGAGAGTACAATAAGACCCTCATCACATGGGCCAATGAGCTGAGGGGTGGCAGATGAAGGTTAATTTGGATTAATATGAAATATTTCGTTTTAGGAAGGCAAATCAATGCAGAAGTTATGGACTCAATCGTAAGGCCCTGGGAGTGTTACCACTTAAAGAGAACTTGGAGTGCAAATTCATAGTTTCTTGAAAGTGGAGTTGCAGGTAGACAAGGGAGTGAGGAAGGTATTTGGTACGTTTGCCTTTACAGGTCAGTGCCTTGAATCTAGGAGTTAGTGTGTCATGTTGCAGACACACTGGACATCGGTTAGGCTACTTTTAGAATAGTGCATTCAATTCTGATCTCCCCGTTACAGGAAGGATGTTGTGAAATTTGAAAGGTTCAGAAAAATATTTACAAGGACGTTGCCATGATTGGCAGGTTTGATCTGAAGGGAGAAGCTGAATAGGTTGGGGCTATTTCCCCTGGAATGTTGTACGCTGGGGGGTTGGGGGGGGGCGCTTACGGAGGCTTATACTGTCATGACAAACATGCATTGGGTGAATAGTCAAGATCTTGTCCCAAGGGTTTGGAGTCCAAAACTGGAGGGAATAGGTTTAAGGTGAGGGGGAAAGATTTAAAAGGGATCTAAGGGGCGACATTTTCACGCAGAGGGTGGTGCATATATGTAATGAGCTGCCAGAGGAAGTGGTAGATGCTAGCTCAATTACAACATTTATAAGTCATCTGAATGGGTATATGAATAGGAGGGGTTTAAGGCGACATGGGCGAAATGCTGGCACATGGGATGAGATTAATTTAGGATGTTTGCTTGGCATGAACGACTTGGACTGAAGGGTCTATTTCCATGCTGCACATCTTTATGATTCTGTGACAATTGACAGAAACAAATACCAACATAACCATATAGATGTGACCCTCACCACCCCAACCACTGCAATGAAAGGAGCTGCAGGAGGAACTGAGGAAGCGAGATGAAGTGAACTGTTTCAGATGCACATTTGGAATGTGACATGTGTGAAAATGAGATAAGGATAATTCTGGGAGTTGATCTTTGAAAACAACAAGGAACATCTTACGCTGTAGAAACCCGAACTATGACGGCCAGGACAGGGGCAGGAGGAAAAAGACAGGCTGCATCTCCAGAGTACCTACACTGTCGGGAGACTGGGACAGTCAGGCAATCTGGGGAGTTACACCTGGGACCCACTCTCAAACAGGAATATGGGTTATTATCTGTAAACCCTGTAAAAGATCAAGGGCCCTCTCATTCCACCACATAAACAGTACCCCATCAAAGCTGGGGCTGAGGAGGCAGTAATTGTGATCATGAACAACTGGATGAAGGAGGTCAGAGTCAGACTGACAGCATCCCAAACTAATTCACTGAAGCCTGATGACTCAGATTGCCTCCCTATTGATTATACCTCCCTGAACACATCTGTCACTGAAGAGTATCCTACAGTAGCAAAAGCACACTGTACATAATGGGCTGAAATCGCAACAGGGTACTATCTCAGTCCAGGTCTGTACCTGTGGACCTGGAATCCCAGAACAGCTGTTGTTTATTCTGAGGAAAACAGTATACATGGTCACAGTTGTTTCAGCAATTCCACAATGGACCAGTCATATTCCACCAACATATGGCTCATGGAATTAGCCAAATTGATCTTACCAAGACCTCATCACCTCAGTCGGTCAGAAAGAACATATCCGGATCTTCAACAGAGAATTGAATCACATCAGCCAGGCAGGGCTTAAAATTAAACCACAGAAAGTGCAGTTGGGCCAACAGGGAGGAGGGTATCTGGGATATCGTCAGGTAGGGATTTAGGATAGCCCCAGGGGGATGAAAGAATGCGATTTTAAACTACCCAGTCACTGACCGTGAAAGGAGTAAGACAAACTTGAGGGTTGTTTAATTATTGTGGGAGTTATGCAGAAAAGTTTTAGAACTAGCAGAACCATTAAAAACCGTGACATCAGCCAGGAGCCAGTGAGTCAACATATACACTGACATGCCTTATGTCTTTGGTACAGTTCATGGCCATATAATGGCCTGGCCTCAGCAAGGGTACGTCACCTTGCCTGGGGGGGCACATACAGCACGAAGAACGGATTAAAGAGTTGAGGGAAGCAGCTAATTTTGTGACAGAAGCAGCAGTAATGAAGATTAGAGCTCACAGGAAAGGAGAAACCCCACAACAACAGGGCATTGAGTATGTGGGTCAGGCAGCTGAAATACTTACTGAAAAAGTACAGATATTTGAGGAAGTGGCAGTGCCAGCAGTTACTGGAGGAAGAGAAGTAAGTTTGACGACATTTCAAGAAACAGCCCCACAACACGAGAAATGTGAATGGGAAAAGGGTGGGGCAATGAGAGAGCAAGATGGAGTCAGGAAGATGTAGGATCAGATCGTGCCACCACATATCCTCGGCTGGCCCATACTGGGTGGGATAAAATGCAATATCAGACGACTCGTTGTTGGTGGTGGCCTGGAGTAGGGAACGATATAATAAAGTGTGATCAAAGACATGGAGTCTGTGCACACAGAGTCAGGGAAAACAATCAAGATTAAATGCAGACAGCAGCCATAACCCAGGGGGCTCATGGGAACAATTGCGGATGTATTCTATGGGCTCCTTACCCCCCAAAAAATGCTGAATGGGCTAAATATATAGAAACAAAAAAGTAGGAGGCAGCTATTTGGCCCTTTGAGCCTGCACAACCATACTATATGATCATGACTGATTGTGTAATCTCAGTCACCCATTCCTGCCATCGCTCCATACTCCTCCTTCCCTTTAGCCACAACAGAAACGACCAGCTCCCTCTCGAATAAATCTAATTAATTGGCCCCAACATCTTCTGTGGGAGAGAATTCCACAGGATCACACTCGGTGAAGAAATTCTTCCTCATCTCAGTCCTGAATGTTTTTTTCTTAGATTGTGACCCGCCCAGTTTTCTAGATTTCCTGATCATCCGGAACATTCTTTCTGCATCTAGCCCATCCAGGGTCATTAGAATTTTATGTTTCTATGCCGTCCCCCCCCCCCCCCCGCAACCGACCCATTCTACTAAATTCCAATGAGTACACACCCAGTCGATCCAGTCTCTAACCCTGCTGATCCAGTCTTTCCTCAGATCATAGATTTATAGAACACCTACATTCAGGATGGGTCATTCAGCCCATCAAGGCCACACTGACGCTTTGAAGAGGGACCCAGTCCACCCTATGCCTGTAAGCCCACGATTATCACATCAACTGATTGAGCCTGCACATCCCTATCAGTAATTTAGCATGGTCGCTTCACCTGAGACTTACTGGGTGGGTGGAAGCATTTCCCTGCAGATTCTGAAAAAGGGACTCATTTTACAGGGAAAGTAATTAAACAAGTACGTGTGCTGTTTGGTACTGAACACAAAATCCATCTCCCATACCAGCCCAAAAGTTCAAGGAGAACAAATTAACCGAACACTGAAAACTGGTCGAAGGCCCTGAAAGAGACAAGGCAAGATTGGTTTAGTGTACACCCCACCATTCTCATCAAACTGAGGTTAACCCCAGCAAAGCGAACGAGGCTGACCCCCTTGTGAATGTGTGACTGGATAGGCTATGCAGCTGCGAGAGGACATGGTAGGAGAACAGACAGATACGTGCAATGGAAATGATAGGGCGAAACGATCTGTGAAAGAACTGGCAAAACAGCTACATGAGCTGAGAGGGGAAGTTGCAGACGGACAGGGAATCAGAGGTTGGGAAAAGGAGCATAGAAACATCTGAGCTGGCATTCTTAATCCAGGAGATCAGGTCCTGGTGAAAATATTATCCGATCGTCTGGCACTGCACCATGATGGGTCAGACCCTACTCGGTTATAATTACAGGTGAAATGTGCACTCTTGTTGATATTAAAGCGGGGTCCAAAATGGAAGCAATGGTCCCAACTGAAGTGATGCAAAGTCCAAACATGATCATTAACCATTACGGCAAGTTGTGTTGGGTTCCTGTCCTTTACAGGCTGGTGGTCACCTCCATCACCCGCTTTGGGAATTATTCCTGGATTCTGAAAGCAACTGAACCAGAGGGAGGGAAGTTTGATTGTATATGTGGCTATGTAATGGGAATGTTAAATTGTGAATCCTGGGCAGGGCATGACCCTGGGAGCGATAGTGATGGAAATGTGTTTTATGGCAGTATGGAAAGGGAAGGGGTGAAGCTGGCTGTGGCAGGCACGCAGCGAACTGAAATAAGAATGAAAGCAAATCGATTAATATGGACCCCAAAAGTATTCCATATAATCAAGCCTGAATTATGGGATTAGGACAAAGACCAGTCAGGTTTGTGTGCGGACAAAGTGGAATGGCAATATGCTTTATGTGTCCAGAGTACTTTATGTTACCTGCAAACTGTATGCTCATGTATCGCAATGGATTTAGTGTACGTATGAGCCTGAAAGGGGAAGAATTGAATTTGTTAGTAATTGGTTTAAACAGGCTGCGTGGTGGCATACTTTACACAGGGTCTAAGGATTCTCACCAAGTGTTACCAATGTCACCATTACAAGGCAAAATGTGACCATGACTCCAAGCCCGGAGACTGTAACTTTCACTTCTGAACCAAAACATTGCGAAGGCCAGCAGGATCTCTGGTCTGGGACAGTAATGGAACATACAGGACAAAGTGTGACTGTTGTGCAAGGATATAAGCTTGTGCATGTCGGTTTTGACCTGACAGGAAGTACAAGTGCTCGAGTGGTGTTCTACTACCACAGAACAATTGTCTTCCAAGCTCTTACGATTACAGCTGGGTAGGAGACGGTTTAAATCTGAGAAAGGTCTGCAGGCTTTAAAAGAAAGGATAATTGGAAAGAGCAAGAGCAGGTGATAGTGACAGTAAACACATTAGATAGAGATCTACAATAGATGAGCAGTTTCAGAGTCTGCAGAAAATGCTCAGAATTGTAGACTGAGGTTATAAAGATCAGGCTAAAACAGGTCATCTCGACAGAAAGACCTCACACATTATATTAGATGCCTTTGAAATTTTGAAGCCTCTGTAAAATATGACCAATACAATCAATGACCGACTGGCTAACACATCTCAGGAAGAACATATCATGCAGACATGCACAACCTACGGCAGCTGGCTGTTGACAATGATCAGTACAAATCTGATGAAATTGGACATGCACCAAATCGCCAACTGGGTGACCAATGAGCAACTGTGAGAATGGGTAGGACAGAACATATTCCTGGCACACCTTTGGTATTTCACCCTTGCCAGCAGATTATTGGGCACGGAGACCATTGATGAGGAGGAATATTGTATCAGGGTAATGTTACACATCCCCAAACATGGGTCAATTATAAAGCCACCCTAAAGAATGTCCACAATATTAGGAGATACCATGAAGGGACTTGGATATCACGAAAAGACACTCCCACTCACATGGTTATCATAAAAAATGAAAAAGGGAATTGACTAAACGAGGCGTCAACAAGGAGGGGATCACTGGTCATGTCGGGATGAAATGACCAAAGATTTACAGCTTGTGGTTTTGTAAGTTATGGCAACTGTCCACAATCTATTATTTGCTGGTGATCAACTGGTCCTTCTTGTAGTACACCCTGGTCAGATCGAGGTATTATCTAGTGATGGCAGCCAGCTATTAAAGGAAGGAACAAAGCCATGCAAGGTCAATGTTGCTGTCAATACCCAACAAAGAACATTACCATCAGTGGTAGACCGGGCCTAAGCCGGTGAGACAGGCAGTGATTCATCTTACTAACCAGCAACATGAAGTGGATTGAGATTCATTACAGTCCATGGTGATGGATTTACCACTGATTCCACATGTGACTGCAGATTGGTTAAAGGCTGTGGAAGGAGCTGAAGAAGTTATTCAATGATCTGAACATACAAAAGATTTAAACTCCTGCAGCTCAAGCAGACAGGGAATTAAAACAACAGAACTGGATAAATCAGACGAAGGACAGGGGACTGATTACCCAAATACACACCCATGATCCAGATCATATCCCATGTACTAGAAGGAATACAATTCAATGTTTGATTGTGTTCATAACACTGGTGTGTAAGAATAATGATGTACCAAAGGGCCACAGCACAGAGAAACATGGGAGCTGAAGGATTTCCCCATCAGGTAAAACATCAGGGAGAGTAAATATATCCCATAAGTTACATAGGCCTGCTTAGCATTTAAGTCAAGTGCTTAGAGGAGCGAGTTGCTGGTGCAGCCAATGATTAAAGTTGACTAAAAATGGCTGTTCGGGGATTTTAGCTGTCATAAAATGGTCAAAAGGGATTTCCAGATGTGCATCACAGATTTTCTCAGCTAGACCTGTACTCTCCATACAGAGATACCGCATAAGATTCTCTGTAATTTCTGTCAACAGGTAGTTCTAAACGTGCAAGCATTTTAATTGGGGACATTTTTGAAAAGCTAAGCTAAGCCACAGTCCCAAGTTTGTTATTTAGTAAAATTTAAAAAGAGAAGTCTGATCCTACAGTAGTCTGAACTTTTTAGTTAGTTGTAAATCAGAAAGGCAAACACAAAAAAAAGTGTCAAAGAGTTACCTAAGCTTCTTGAGTAAATGTTTGTCGGCACTGAAATGAGGGCTATTTCATTGCAGGAAAGATAAAGTATTAAATGGTGTAAACAGAACATCGAAAAAGCAACATAGCCAGGAGTGGGGACAAATGACGGCTGTAAAAATGCAGTAATTAGGGCTGCAGAGAGGAAACCATCCAGTGATCAGTGGAAAAGTGACAGAGACAAATTACAAAATAGAGTGAAAATGCAGTTATGTCACCTAGAAATTTGAAAAATATAAACAAGTTTCTTTTAATGACTCGGTAAATTTGTGAAGAGATTAAATTTCACTTATCTGTGTAATTCGAATAGAGGTTGTCTCACTAAGTAAAGAAAATTAGTGATGCAGAGTGTTTAGAGAAGAGACAGTAAAGATTTATCCATGAGTTACATACTGATTCAAAACTCACTGGCCAATCTGTCAGCTCTCACAGAACTGTAGTAACCTTAAATTAGAGATTATTTTAAAGAACTTAGAATAAGTAGTAGAAATTAATGTCATTTCTAATCTCATGAATTCGGGTCAACAGTGAAAATAAAGCCCAACACAAAATTTGGAAGAGTCCTCAGTGATAAGGGAGTATTGAGGTTATTGGTAATTAATGTGGTGCAGCTGGTAAATGTTTGGGAAGGAGTATAAAACTGTCAGGATTGAAATGTGATTTAACAACAGGTATTCTAAAGGCAAATAATAAAGGAAACAGTTAAACATCAACAGACTGTGGGAGCACCAAGTTCTGTAGAGCCATTAGCCATGTGTTTACTAGACTAGATGCATCGATTCGGCAAATGTGGCTAACAGTTACACTACACGTTACAGTAATGACATACAATGTCAATGTAAAAGAATGCTGCACTTGGTTTGAGGATGGGGGAGTGATAGTGCACCAGAAACTCTCCCACAATGCATTGTAAAGGAGCTGCGCATTAAGGTTGCTTGTGCTGCTCAACACAAAACACAAGGCTTCTGTTTGATATTTCACCTGTCAACAGTTGTGGAGTGTATTTTTATGACTGGAGATCAGGGGCTAGTGCTGTCCCACAACGATCAGAGCTGAGACCATACATACACGCGCACGTAACTATGAGGTCATGCATTCTGGGAGGTCAATTGCAAGGGGAGTGTAGACAAAAAATGGAAGAACCCTGAGTAGCACTGATATACAGACGTATCTTCAGGTCTAAGTCCATAGCTCTCTGATAGTGGCAGCGCATGTGCATAAAGTGGTAATGGAGGATGACAGCATGCTTGCTTTCTTCTGTCAGAGGGCTGAACATAAAGTTGTAATTCAGCCACCTTTGGAGTGACGTGTGCAGTTTCGATCACTACGTTACAGGAAGGGCGCAGAGGCTTTGGAGAGGTTGCAGAAGAGGTTTACCAGGATTTTGCCCAGCTTGGACAAACTTGGATCGTTATCACTGCACAGAGTCAATGGCTGATGGGCGACCTGAGAGGGAGCGAGTGGACAGTCTGAGCCTTTTGACAAAGGTGAAAAATGACAAATTCTGAGGGCAATACGATGAAGGTGAGAGGGGGGAAAGTTTAAAGGTGGTGTGTGTGGCACGTTTCTTATACAGAAGGTGATAGGTGGCCACAATGTACTCTCTTGGGAGGTGATAGAAGCAGAAACGATCAATCACAACATTTAAGAGGCATTTAGGCAGACATATGAACAGGCAGGGAAGAGAGGGATATAGATCACGTACAGGCAGGTTGCCATTCTGAAGTAATACATCAGTATTAGAATAGACGTGGTGGGCCAAAGGGCTTCTTCCGGTGATGTACTGTCCTGTTGACTGCATGGCAGGAATAGTCGAGCTGCAGTTAATATTTTGAGTAGAAAACATCTCTTCTTTAGAACACACTGAGTTTATGCATTTTGAGGGAAACAACGTGGAAGGGGAATGTATATTTGAATGGCTCAAATGCAAAGAACAGGGAGCGGGAACTTACTATGTGCAAATCTTTAATCGGAGAGAGAATATAATCAAAATGCATTGAGAAAACTGTATGGGATCTTGGGCTTCATTAATGGAACCAGCAGCTTCATCAGAGTCCGACATGTGTTCAGCTCTACAACCCAACAGGATCAGTCAGATAGTTGAGTGACTGTTAGGATAAGTAAGAATGTCTCCAGAATTATTGTTGTAGGGGGCTGTCCTGTCAGAGGCTTAAACAGGAGATTCTGTGGCAGTGAGTGTAAGTTTAGGATGGTTTGTTAATTGCCTGGTGCTAGAATTAAGGATGTCTCTAAACATTTCAAGTCTCTTGTGGAAGGTCAGATTGAGAGGCCAGAAATTATTGTACATATTGATAGCAATGACATTTTTCAGGGAAAAGATTAAAAGCAGTGAATTTGGCACGTTAGGTGATTTTTTTTTAAAAACTTGACAATTAGTACTTTCTTGTTTACTCCCAGTGCCAAACGAGGTAGGGGGAACAAGGTTAAAGGAGACAAAGTCATGGTGAGGAGCTGGTGTATTGTCCAGGGAATCAGCTTTTTGGATAATTCAAATGGCTTTTGGGATAGAAAAGACATGTTCCAAAAGAATGGGTCCGACATAAACTGTAAAGGGATCAATATCTTAGCAAGGAATTTTGCTCATTCAATTGAAGGACACTTTATACTGACAGAGATGGGGAATGGGGGAATTATACGTAGCAGCGTAAACAGGTGATTGATGAGGAAGGTTCTGAATGCAAGGAGAGCACATCAATTACAAAAGAAAGAGGAGAGATTCAGAATATGCAGTAACTCTGAAGAACTTTTCTTTTCAATGCAAGGAGTCTTAAAGGTAAAGCTTATGAACTCATGGCTATGGCAGAAACTTGTCTGTGAGATGGACAAAACAAGCACCGATGTATGGCTCATGGAATTAGTCAAATTGATCTTACCAAGACCTCATCACCTCAGTTGGTCAGAAAGAGCACATCTGGATCTTCAATAGAGTATTGAGTCACATCAGCCAGGCAGGGCTTAAAATTAAACCACAGAAAGCATGTTGGGATGACAGGGAGTGACGTGTCTGGGATATCAGTCAGGTAGGGGCAGAGGATAGTCCCGAAAAAACAAAAGAATGCGATTTTAAACTACCGAGTCACACACTGGGAAAGGAGTAAGTCAAGCTTTAGGAATGTTTAATTATTGCAGGAATTATGTGGAAAATTTTCAGAACTGGCACAACTATTAAAAGCTCTGACATCAGCCAGGAGCCAGAGAGTCAACATATACACAGACAGTCCTGATGTCTTTGGTATAGTTCATGGTCATATATTGGCCTGGCCTCAGCGAGGGTACGTCACCTTGTCTGGGGGCCACATACAGCACGAAGACCAGATTAAAGAGTTGATGGAAGCAGCTAATTTTGTGACAGAAGCAGCAGTAATGAAGATTAGAGCTCACAGGAAAACGAAAACCCCACAACAACAGGGCAATGAGTATGCCGGTCAGGCAGCTAAATAATAACTACTTATGCACTAAAAATGTTATTGCTATCAATATGTCCATTAATTTCTGGCCTCTCAATCTCACCTTTCACAACAGACTTGAGATGTTTAGAAACATCCTTAATCCTAGCACCAGGCAATTAACAAACCATCCTGAACTTACACTCACTGCCACAAAATCTCCTGTTTAGGCCTCTGACAGGACAGTCCCCTACAACAATAATTCCATTAAATCTTGTGAAATGCTGCGTAACACAAGAATCATTCCAAGTGTCCAAAAAGCGAATGGTCTTTCCATTTCCTCAGAGAGACTCCGTCCTTCAACAGTCCCAAAAGCTGAATATCTGGCAGAGAGATAGCCGCTGGAGACAGTCACACGTCTATCCTAACTGTGCTGGGTCATAGAGCTGAACACGTCTGGCTCTGATGAAACTGCTGGTTCCATTAATGAAGCCCAAGGTCCCATCCTATCTCCTCAATGCATTCTGGTTCTGTTCTCTCTCCAATAAAGATTTGTACATAGTAACTCCCCGCTCCCTGCTCTTTGCATCTGTGCCATTCAAATATATATTTCCCTTCCACGTTGTTTCCCTCAAAATGCATAAACTCACTGTGTGCTCTAAAGAAGAGATGTTTTCTATTCAAAATATTAATTATAGCCCCACAATTCCTGCCACGTAGAAAACAGTGCAGTACAGCAGCAGCAGAAGCCCTTTGGCTCATCACGTCTATTATCATATTGATGCCATTCTGAAGTAATACAATCTGCCTGGACATGATCTATATCCCTCTCTTCCCTGCCTGTTCCTATGTCTGCCTAACTGCCTCTTAAATGTCGTGATTGATCGTTTCTGCTTCTATCACCTCCCAAGAGAGTACATTATGGCCGCCTGTCACTTTCTGTATAAGAAATGTGCCTCATACAACTCTTTTTAACTTTCCGCCTCTAACCTTAATCCATTTGCCCCTAGAATTTGTCATTTTCACCTGAGGAGAAAGGCTCAGACTGTCCACTGGCTCCCTCTCAGGTCGCCCTTCAGCCATTGACTTTGTGTAGTGATAATAACCCAAGTTTGTCCAAGCTGGGCAAAATCCTGGTTAACCTCTTCTGCAACCTCTCCAAAGCCTCCGCACCCTTCCTGTAATGTCGTGATCGAAACTGCACGCGTCACTCCAAAGGTGGCCGAATTACAACTTTATATTCAGCCCTCTGACAGAAGAAAGCAAGCATGCCATAGTCCTCCTCTACCACTTTATGCGCATGCGCTGCCACGATCAGAGCGCTCTCGACTTGCACTTGAAGATCCGTCTGTCTGTCAGTGCTATCTTCCATTTATTGTTTACATTCCCCTTGCAATTGGCCTCCCACAATGCATGACCTCATAGGTACGTGTGCGTGTGTGTATGGTCTCAGCTCTGATCATTGTGGGACAGCACTAGCCCCAAACTCCAGTCAGAAAAATACACTCCACAATTGTGGACGGGTGAAATATCAAACAGGAGTGTTGTGTTCTGTGTTCAGCAGCACGGGCAACCTTTATCCGGAGCTCCTTTGCAATGCATTGTGGGAGATTTTCTGGTGCTGTCTCACTTCCCCCCCCCCCACCAAGTGCAGCATTTTTATACATTTCATATGACAATAGTGACATACAATGTCAATGTAATTGTTAGCCATATTTGCCTAATCGATGCATCCAGTCCAGTAAACACATGGCTAATGGCTTTACAGAACTTGGTGCTCCCACAGTCTGTTGATGTTTACCTGATTCCTTTATTATTTGCCTTTAGAATACCTGTTGTTAAATCACATTTCAATCCTGACAGTTTTATACTCCTTCCCAAACATTTATCAGCTGCACCACATTAATTACCAATAACCTCAATACGCCCTTATCACTGAGGACTCTTCCAAATTTTGTGTTGGGCTTTATTTTCGCTGTTAACCAGAATTCATGACATTAGAAATGATATCAATTTCTACTACTTATTGTAAGTTCTTTAAAATAAACTCTAATTTAAGGTTACTACAGTTCTGTGACAGCTGATAGATTGGGAACGGCCCCTCTCTCACTTGGCCTGAGAAATCAAACAAAGTCTCTCCGACTTGCAGTTCTAGTTTAAAGTCCTCGCACTCAGATGCGGCCAATGAGTTTGGAACCAGTATTTAATTCATGGATAAATCTTTAATGTCTCTTCTCTAAACACTCTACGTCTCTAATTTTCTTCACTGAGTGAGACAGCATCTATTCGAATTACATAGATGAGAGTGAAATTCAATCTCTTTACAAATTTACTGGGTCATTAAAATAAACTTGTTTATATTCTTCAAATTTTGAGGTGAGATAACCACAACTTCGCTCTATTTTGTAATCTGTCTGTCACTTTTCCGTCGGTCACTGGATGGTTATCTCTCTACAGTCATATTTACTGTGTTTTTACAGCCGTCTTTTGTCCCCACTCCCAGCTATGGTGCTTTTTCGATGTTCTGTTGACACCATTTAATATGTTAGCCAGTCGGTCAATGAGGGAATTGGTCATGTTTTACAGAGGCTTCAAAATTTCAATAGCATCAAATATAATGTGGGAAATTTTTCTGTCTGGCTGACCTGTTTTAGCCTGAGCTTGATAACTTCTGTCCACAATTCTATGCATTTTCTGCAGACTCTGAAACTGCTCATCGATTGTAGTTCTCTATCTAATGTGTTTCCTGTCACTATCACCTGCTCTTGCTATTTCCAGTGATCCTTTCTTTGAAGGCCTGCAGACCTTTCTCAGAGTTAAACTCCCTCCTACCCAGCTGTAATCGTAAGAGCTTGGAAGACAATTGTTTCGTGGTAGTGGAACAACAATCGAGCACTTGTACTTCCTGTCAGGCCAAAATCTACATGCACAAGCTTATATCCTGGCACAACAGTCACACTTTTTCCTAGACATTCCACGACTGACCCAGCCCAGAGATCCTGCTGGCCTTCACAATGTTTTGGTTCAGAGGTGAAAAGTTACAGTCTCCGGGCTTGGGGTCATGGTCACATTTTGCCTTGTAATGGTGACATTGGTAACACATGTTGAGAATCCCAAGACCCTATGTAAAGTGGGCCACCACGCAGCCTGTTTAAATCAATTACTAGCAATTTCAATTCTTCCCCTTTCAGGCTCATACCTACACTAAATCCATAGCGATACATGAGCATACAGTTTGCAGGTAACATAGATACTGTGGTCACATAAATCATATTGCCATTCCACTTTGCCCACACAGAAACCTCACTGGTCTTTGTTCTAATCCCATAATTCAGACGTGATTATATGTAATACTTATTGAGGTCCATATTAATCAATTCGCTTTCATTCTTATTTCAGTTCACTGCGTGCCTGCCACAGCCAGCTTCACCCCTTCCCTTTCCATACTGCCATAAAACACATTTCCATCACTATCACTCCCAGGGTTATGTCCTGAACATGATTCACAATTTAACCTTCCCATTACAATGTCATATATGCAGTCAAACGTCCCTTCCTCTGGTTCAGTTGCTTTTAGAATGCATGACTAACTCCCAAAGTGGGTGATGACGGTTTTCCACCAGCCTGTGAAGAACAGGAACCCAACACAACTTGCCGAAAGGGTTAATGATCATGTTTGGCCTTTGTATGCTTTCAAATGGGACCATTGCTTCTACTTTGGCCCCCACTTTAACATCGACAAAAGTGCATATTTCATCTGTAATAATCACCTACTCGGGTCTGACCCATCATGGTCACAGTGCCACACGATCAAGTAATATTTTCACCAGGACCTGATTTCCTGGATTAGGAATGCCAGCTTGGATGTTTCTATGCTCCCTTTCCCAATCTCTGATTCCCTGTCCATCTGCAACTTTCCCTCTCAGCTCATGCAGATGCTTTGCCAGTTCCCTCTCAAATTGTTTCACCCTATCTGTTCCGTAGCACATTTCCGGCCGTTCTCCTACCGCGTCCTCCTGCAGCTGCATAGCCTGCCTAGTCGCAATTCAAAAGGTGTACACTTTGCTGGGGATAACCTCAGTTTCATTAGAATGGTGGGGTGTACTCTAAACCAATCTTGCCTTGTCTCTGTCAGGGCCTTTGACCAGTTTTCAGTGTTCGGTTAAATTGTCATACCTGAACTTTGGGGCTGGTATGGGAGATGGAATCTCTGTTCAGTTCCTAACAGTACGCATGCCTGTTTAATTTCTGTCCCTGTACAATGTGTCCTTTTCCAGAAACGGCAGGGGAATGCTTCCACCCACCCATTAAATCTCAAGTGAAGCGATCATGCTAAATTAGTGACAGTGCGCAGGGATGTGCAGGCTCAATCAGTTAACTGGGTAATTGTGGGGTTACAGTGATAGGGTGGACTGGGTCCCTCCTCAAAGGGTCAATGTGGACTTGATGGACGAAATGACCCATCCTGAATGTAGGGAGTCTATAATCTGTGATCTGAAGTAAGACTGGATGAGCTGGGTCAGAGACTGTATCAACTGGGCATGTACTCTCTAGAATTTAGGAGAATGAGTGGGGGATGGCAGAGAAACATAAAATTCTGATGAGCCTGGATGGGCTATATGGAGGAAGAGTAATCCAGATGATGAGGAAATCTCGATCTAGGGGTCACAGCCTTAGAGTAAACCATTCAGGACTGAGATGACGAAGAAATTCTTCACCCAGAGTGCCAACCTGTAGAATTCTCTCCCAAACAAGGCTGCTGGGGCCAATTAATTTGATATAGTCGAGATGGAGCTGGTTGTTTCCCTTGCGGCTAAAGGGAGGAAGGAGTATGGAGAGAGGGCAGGACTGGGATAATGAGATTACAAAATCAGTCGTGATCATATTGAATGGTTGTGCAGGCTCAAAGGGCCAAATAGCCTACTCCTGCATCTATTTTTCTTTTTTCTACATGTGTAGACCATTCAGCATTTTTTTTCTCGGTCAGGGGCCTGTACAATCCATCTGCAATTGTTGCCATGAGCCCCCTGGGTTATGACTGCTGACTGCATTTAATCTTGATTGTTTTCCCTGACTCTGTGTGTCCAGACTACATGCCTTTGATAACATTTTATTAAATCGCTCCCTATTCCACGTCACCACCAGCAACGCCACCATCTGATATTGCATGTTTAGGGAAAAGATTAAACCAGTACAAAGTGAATTTGATCGGTTAGGTAAAATGTTTAAAAAGAAACCTGACAAGTTGTGCTTTCTTGTTTACTCCCAATGCCAAACGAGGTAGGGAGAACAAGGTTAAAGGAGGCAAATCGATGGTGAAAATCTGGTGTATTGTTCAGGGATTCAGGTTTTTGGATAATTGGAATGCCTTTTTGGGATAGAAAAGACATGTTCCAAAAGAATGGGTCTAATGTAAACTGGAAAGGGATCAATATCTCAGCAAGGAGCTTTGTTCATTCCATTAAAGGAGACTTTATACTGACAGAGAGGGGGAGTGGGGGAATTATACGTAGCAGTGTAAACAGAAGGATTTATGGGGAAGGTTCTGAATGTGAGGAGAGCACATCAATTCCAAAAGAAAGATGAGAGAGTCAAAATATGTAGTAACGCTGAAGAATTTTTCAATGCAAGGTGTCTTAAAGGTAAAGCTGATGAACTCATAGCTATGACAGAAACTTGTCTGTGAGATGGACAAAACCGGCAGCTCAATGTTCCAGGTTTTAGGTGATGTAGGAACAATAGAAAAGGGGTGTGTGTGTGTGTGTGTGTGCGTGTGTGTTTTATTAAGGAATACACAACTGCTTTAACTAGGGAAAATATTTTTGAAAAATTGTCCACTCCCACACAGAATGAATGAAGAAAGGGAAGATCACTTTGATGGGATTGAACTCTCAGCTCACCAATAGTAAGAGAGAAATTGAGAAACAAATATGTCGACAGATCTCAGATTATATGGATTCTCTTACAAGAAAAGGAGTAAAACTGGACTTCTTTTGGACAGTAAGGCAGGGAAAGTTACTGAAATGAATGTGGCAGAACACTTTGGGTCTAGTGATCATAATTCTGTTAGTTTCAAAATGGTCATGGGAAAGGATAAGCCTTCCATAAGTGTTAGAGTTTTGAACTGGAGTAAGGCAAATTTCAATGGTATGAGACAAGAACTTACAAAAGTTGATTGGAGTAGACTGTTGGCAGGCAAAAGGGCATTTGACAAGTGGGAGACCTTCAAGAGTGTGATGACGTGAGTTCCTGTTAGAGTGCTGGGTAAGGCTGGTAAGATTAAGGAACAATGGATGAATAAGGATGTTGAAGTTCTAGTCGAAAATAAAACAGAACTTTATTTCTGACATAGACAAGTTGATTCAATTGAATCTCTTAATCAATATAGTGCGCGGCATTGTTAAGAGACAAATCAAGGAGACAAAGAGGGAATATGAGATAAATTTGTAAAGGTAAAGGATTAATCCAGAAAGATTCTACAAATACTTTAAGAGCAAGAAGGTAACCAGAGAGGGGGCAGGGCCTTTTAAAGATCAAATACATCATCTTTGTCTTGAACCCCAGGAGATGGGAGAGATACAAAATGTATATTTCTTGTCAGCTTTTACTGTGGAGAAAGAAATGGTGTCTGGAGAATGCAGAGAAATAAACTTTGATGTTCTCAAAAAAACTTCATGTGAAAAAAAGGGGAAGTTTGGGAGCTCATGGAGAATATAAAGGTCAACAAATCTCTGGGACTGGATCTAATGTATCCCAGAATGTGTGGGAAATAAGGGAGGAAATTATTAGATTCTTGGCAAAAATATTTGCATCATCTGTAACTACAGGTGAAGTACCTGATGACTGGAGGGTGGTTAATGTTAAATCTTTCTTTAAGAAAGATGGTATGGTGAAACTGGGGAACTATAGACCTGCGAGACTGACTTAAGTTGTGGGTGAATTGTTGAAAGTGAATATAAAGGACAGGATTCATGGACATTTAGAGGCAAAAATTGATTAGGGGTAGTCAGCATGGTATTTTCTGAGGAAAATCATGATCTCAAACTTGATTGTATTTTTTGAGGAGGGTACCAAAACAATGGTTAATGGCAGAGCAGTAAACAAGGTTCTGCATGGTAGACTAATTAGTAAAGTTAGGATTCATGGTGACCTTGTCAATTGAATATGGAACTGGCTTAACGGCAGGAGCCAGACAGTAATGGCGGAGGTAACAAAGTGTGAAACTGGATGAACACAGCAGGACAAACAGCATCTCAGGAGCACAAAAGCTGACGGTTCGGGCCTACACTCTTCATCAGAGAGGGGGATGGGGAGAGGGTTCTGAAATAAATAGGGAGCGAGGGGGAGGCGGACCGAAGATGGAGAGAGGAGAAGATAGGTGGAGAGGAGAGTATAGGTGGGGAGTTAGGGAAGGGATAGGTCGGTCCAGGGAGGACGGCAGAGGGTTGTCTTTCAGACTGGAGGCCTGTGATCAGGAGGGTTCCACCAGGATCAGTTCTGGGTTATCTTTTGTCATTTCATATAAATGATTTGGATGAGAATATAGAAGGAATGGTTAGTAAGTTTATGGGTTACACCAAAATAGTGGCATAATAGACAGTGAAGCAGGTTATCTTAGATTACAAAGGGATCTTGATTAAATGGGCTTAAAAACTGGCATATTGTATTCAGTCTGAATAAATGTGAGGTGTTGAATTTTGATGCAACAAACAAGGGCAGGACTTATACAATGAATGGAAGGGCCTTAGGTAGTGTTTGAGAACAGGGGACCTAGGGGTGCAGGTACATTTCTTTTTAAAAGATTGCAACATATATACCCACAGGGTGGTTAAAAAGGCATTTGGCATTCTTGCCTTCATTGCTCAGTCCTTTGATTATGAGTTGGGATGTTATCTTGAGGTTGCACAGGTCATTGGTGAGGCCTTTTCCGGAATACTGTGTCCAGTTCTGGGTGCCCAGTTATAGGAAGGATATTATCAAACTGTACACTGTTCAGAACAGACTTACCACGATGTTGCCTGGCATGGGAGGTTTGACTTATAAAGTTAGGCGTGCACCTTCTTCATTGAAGTGTAGGAGGTTGAAAGGCGATCTAATAGAAGTTTATGAAATAATGAGAGCTACAGATAGAGTTGATGGTAGTTGTCTTTAGATGGGGAATTTCAAAACCAGGGGACACACTTTTAAAGTGAGAGGAGAAAGATGTCAAAAAGAAAAATGTGATGAGGCATTTTTTTTTTACATAGAGGGTGGTTTGTGTGTGGAATGAAATACCTAAGGATGTGGTGGATGCAAGTATAATTACAACATTGAAAAGGCATTTGGATAGGTGTATGAATGGGAAAAGTTTGAAGGGATAATGGGTCAGGAGCAGGCCAGTGGAACTAGTTCAGTTTGGGGTAATGGTCAGCATGGACTGGCTGGACTGAAGAGTCTGTTTCTATGCTGTATGACTCTGAATTTAAGAAGTAATGGAGGTAATGAGCATACACTCACAGAAAAGATGCTGAACCTTGATAAAGCTCGGGTGAGGTCAGTCAATTATCGCATCCAACTCTGGTCAGGAAGGATACGAGGGCTCTTGAAAGTGTGGAGTACACATTTACTATAGTAGTTCATTGAAAAAGAAAACATCTCCAACCCCCAGGTGCTCAGTGAAAAGCAGGGACCATTCTGTCCTCAACACGTGGGACATTGGGGCCAATATTCTGGCGGTAAGCTGGGCCTCTCGCCATCTGAAACCTGCATCCCTTTTCAGTTTACTGCAAAATGCATGAACAAGAAGTTCTAATTCGGATCTACAGTTGTACACAAGTGGTGATAAAGCCTCCCAGACCACACACACCTTCATCCCAGGTCCCAAGATGACTTTCCATATTAAGCAGAGGTTCACCTGCACATCTGCCAATGTGGTATACTGTATCCATTGTACCCAGTGTGGCTTCCTCTACATTGGGGAAACCAAGCGGAGGCTTGGGGGCCGCTTTGCAGAACACTTCCGCTCGGTTCGCAATAAACAACTGCACCTCCCAGTCGCAAACCATTTCAACTCCCCCTCCCATTCTATAGATGACATGTCCATCATGGGCCTCCTGCAGTGCCACAATGATGCCACCCGAAGGTGGCAGGAACAGCAACTCATATTCTGCTTGGGAACCCTGCAGTCCAATGGTATCAATGAGGACTTCACCAGCTTCAAAATCTCCCCTTCCCCCACCGCATCACACAACCAGGCCAGCTTATCCCCTCCCCCCACTTCACCCCAAAACCAGCCCAGCCTGTCTCTGCCTCCCTAATCTGTTCTTCGTCTCACCCATCCCTTCCTCCAACCCCAAGCCGCACCTCCATCTCCTACCTACTAACCTCATCCCACGTCCTTGACCTGTCCGTCTTCCCTGGACTGACCTATCCCCTCCCTAGCTCCCCACCTACACTCTCTCCACCTATCTTCTTTAGTCTCCATCTTCGGTCCGCCTCCCCCTGTCTCCCTATTTATTCCAGAACCCTCACCCCATCCCCCTCTCTGATGAAGGGTCTAGGCCCGAAACGTCAGCTTTTGTGTTCCTGAGATGCTGCTTGGCCTGCTGTGTTCATCCAGCTTCACACTTTGTTATCTTCATTATTTCCCCGATGTCCTTGTCCTTTGTTCCTTTACGTGCTCCGACAATACCTGCAATCACCCGCTTACGTCAGTCAAAATGACGCTGCGCCTGCGTGCAAACACCAGCCGGAACGTTACTGCTCTGAGGAAGGGACACCGGACACGAAACGTTAACTCTGTTTTGTTTTCTTCACAGATGCTGCCAAACCTGCTGAGCTTTTCCAGCAACTTCTGTTTTTGTTCTTAATTTACAGCATCCGCAGTTGTTTCAATTCAGACTGATCTCTTGTCGGCGCTCAGCCCCACCCCTTGCTGTTTCCGATTGGGTGGAGGACCGACCACGCCAACTTGGTCCTCCAGTCCCGCCCCTTCCTTTCTATTGGCGCAAACCCGCTGTCAATCACGCGTGCGTGGCGTATGGGTAGGGGAGAAGTCACCTTCCTGTTCCCCGTTTCCCCTGCTGTTGCTCAGCTTCAGGAGTGAGAGGGTTCACTGTGAGGTGGTGAAGGAACGTGTCTCAGCTGCTCTCTATGGTTCACAGCTCCTAGACTCGGAACATAAGCTCCTTTACATTTTTGCAGTCAGTTAGAACAAAGGAAATGCTGAAAACGCGCTGGCATGATGAAGTTGTATCAGAGATATTGGGAACTGCAGATGCTGGAGAATCCAAGATAATAAAATGTGAGGCTGGATGAACACAGCAGGCCAAGCAGCATCTCAGGAGCACAAAAGCTGACGTTTCGGGCCTAGACCCTTCATCAGAGAGGGGGATGGGGTGAGGGTTCTGGAATAAATAGGGAGAGAGGGAGAGGCGGAACGAAGATGGAGACTAAAGAAGATAGGTGGAGAGAGTTTAGGTGGGGAGGTAGGGAGGGGATAGGTCAGTCCAGGGAAGACGGACAGGTCAAGGAGGTGGGATGAGGTTAGTAGGTAGATGGGGGTGCGGCTTGGGGTGGGAGGAAGGCATGGGTGAGAGGAAGAACAGGTGAGGGAGGCAGAGACAGGTTGGACTGGTTTTGGGATGCAGTGGGTGGAGGGGAAGAGCTGGGCTGGTTGTGTGGTGCAGTGGGGGGAGGGGACGAACTGGGCTGGTTTAGGGATGCGGTGGGGGAAGGGGAGATTTTGAAGCTGGTGAAGTCCACATTGATACCATTAGGCTGCAGGGTTCCCAAGCGGAATATGAGTTGCTGTTCCTGCAACCTTCGGGTGGCATCATTGTGGCACTGCAGGAGGCCCATGATGGATATGTCATCTAAAGAATGGGAGGGGGAGTGGAAATGGTTGGCGACTGGGAGGTGCAGTTGTTTGTTGCGAACTATGCGGAGGTGTTCTGCAAAGCGGTCCGCAACACATCCTACCTCACACCCCGCCCCCGTCACAACCACCCAAAGAGGATCCCCCTCGTTCTCACACACCACCCTACCAACCTCTGGATACAACGCATCATCCTCCGACACTTCCGCCATCTACAATCCGACCCCACCACCCAAGAATTTTTTCCATCCCCACCCCTGTGTGCTTTCCGGAGAGACCACTCTCTCCATGACTCCCTTGTTCGCTCCACACTGCCCTCCTACCCCACCACACCCAGCACCTTCCCCTGCAACCGCAGGAAATGGTACACGTGCCCGCACACCTCCTCCCTCACCCCTATCCCAGGTCCCAAGATGACATTCCACATTAAGCAGAGGTTCACCTGCACATCTGCCAATGTGGTATACTGCATCCACTGTACCTGGTGTGGCTCCCTCTACATTGGGGAAACCAAGCGGAGGCTTGGGGACCGCTTTGCAGAACACCTCCGCTCAGTTCGCAACCAACAACTGCACCTCCCAGTCGCAAACCATTTCCACTCCCCCTCCCATTCTTTAGATGACATGTCCATCATGGGCCTCCTGCAGTGCCACAATGATGCCACCCGAAGGTTGCAGGAACAGCATCTCATATTCCGCTTGGGAACCCTGCAGCCATATGGTATCAATGTGGACTTCACCAGCTTCAAAATCTCCCCTTCCCCCACCGCATCCCTAAACCAGCCCAGTTTGTGCCCTCCCCCCACTGCACCACACAACCAGCCCAGCTCTGCCCCTCCAACCACTGCATCCCAAAACCAGTCCAACCTGTCTCTGCCTCCCTAACCTGTTCTTCCTCTCAGCCATCCCTTCCTCCCACCCCAAGCCGCACCCCCATCTACCTACTAACCTCATCCCACCTCCTTGACCTGTCCGTCTTCCCTGGACTGACCTATCCCCTCCCCACCTCCCCACCTAAACTCTCTCCACCTATCTTCTTTTCTCTCCATCTTCGGTCCGCCTCCCCCTCTCTCCCTATTTATTCCAGAACCCTCACCCCATCCCCCTCTCTGATGAAGGGTCTAGGCCCGAAACATCAGCTTTTGTGCTCCTGAGATACTGCTTTGCCTGCTGTGTTCATCCAGCCTCACATTTTATTATCTGGCATGATGAAGTTTCCAATTTGAAAATGATTGTGGCCGTGATGGTCCGAGAATGTAAAGCCTTAGAGTGATAATCCTGTTCCACTCAATGTAAGCCAATAACAGCAATGATTTGCATTTGTGTGGACCGTTTTAGATATTCATCAAACTAAAATGTTTCAAACATTGGTGAAAAAAGTTTATTTTACATTGAATATCTTAAAGAAGGTTAGAGAGGTTTAAGGAGGCAATTCCGGATCTTGTTGGCTCACCAGCTGAAAATGGTGAATGCTGTGTTGCGTGGGGTTTCGGAAAACGTTTGTAGCAAGTGAAGATTACCTACATTGTGGAAATAGGCCCTTCGGCCCTGCAAGTCTACACAGCCCCTTGAAGCATCCCACTCAGACCCATCCCCCTGTAACCCACACACCCCTGAACACTACAGGCAATTTAGCATAGCCAATCCACCTACCTGCGCAGCTTAGGACTGAGGGAGGAAACCAGAGCACACCCACACAGACACAGGGAGAATGTGCAAACTCCACACAGACATTTGCCGGAGGCTGGAATCGAACCTGTGTCCCTGGTGCTGTAAGGCTGCAGTTCTAGCCACTGAGCCACCATGCTGCCCTAGATCTTAAGACTGGAAGAGTTTAGAGGAACTGTAACAGACAGTACCACAGCTGTACAAGAGGTGTCTGCTGTTGGAAACAATGTAATGAATACTGTTCGGAGGACAGGTCCGCCGAACCAAAACTTTAACCATGATTTCGGTCTACAGATGTTGTCAGATCTGCTGAACTTTTACCAGAAAATTCTGTTGTTGCGTTAATAATAGATACTGTATCATGCCCTTACAAACTGTCATTGATATCTGGCAAAGAGGTCTTGGTCTGCTCGATAGTTACTGGTGTTCCAGAACAAGGTGTTGACCTGGGCACAGCGTTGTAGCCAGGCACATTCAAGGTCTAGGACTTCATGATGAAGACTCTGTAAAGCTTGGGGGAAATTGCTGCCAAGGTGCAGTGGGCAAAGGCCAGTGTACAAAGCTTCCTGTCAAAGTTAATTGGGTGTCCATTCAGTTATTGGACCTCCTGGTGCCTGGAATGCATGTAAATACAGGTTGGGTGAAGTAAATTATGTCTTTGGTTTGTTTGGTTTGTCTTTGGATGCAGACATAGAGTTGTACTGCGTGGACACAGACCCTTCAATCAACCCATCCATGCCAATCAGATATCCTAAATTAAGCTACCCCCATTTGGCCCACAACAAAACACTTACTCCTTATGTACCCATCCAGATGCCTTTTGAATGCACTTGCTTCAGCTTCTACCATGTCCCTGCTAGCTCATTTCATACACGCACCACTTTCCACATGAAAACATTGCCCTAAGCCCCATACATTTACTTTCCCTTCACCTTAAACATATAGACCTCTATAAGGTCACCCCTCAGCCTTTGACGCCTCTCTGACAAATATACCCCTCCCCAACTCAGGCTAATCAGTCTCTCCCTATAGCTTATACCTAGCAACTGTGGGAATATTATTGCAATTTTTTTCTCAACCCTTTCAAGTTTCGCTCAACATCCTGATGGTAGCAGGGAGAACAAAAGTGCACACTGCATTCCAAAAGTAGACTAACCAATGTGCTGTGAAGCAACAACATGACCTCCCAAATCTTATATTCAATGCAACGACCAATAAAAGCAAGTCTAGCAAATACCTTCTGCCCTATACTGCCCTTTGGTTCATCTGAAGCAATTGTCTCAGCAATTGGTCTTCAAAATTACGAACCTCATCTTTAATGTCAAGTATGGTCCAGCCACTTGTTAGCTTAATCCTTTATCATCATAAATTTCAGTTTTACTGGTGTTCCATGATGTCATGCAAATTCAAGTGAATCCCATTTTGTGATATCACACCACAGTCTTGTGCCAAACGTCAACATGATTTGGCGTACATACCCTTGAGTTTAAGGTTAATTTCAGTATGGCACCTCGGAATTCAAATTGCTTTTGCAAAGTTAATTGTAATTCATAATTCACAAAGAATGTAAAAAGCATGTGAATGATTGGTATCCAACAATCTTAATTATTAAATACTCACATTCCAATTTTTCACGCTATTTTATCAAATGTATTATCAGGTATGAAGTTGCAACATTAATGTTGGAAATTTGTCACATGCAGAGCCTGATTAAAGTCGTAGCAGCTGAAGGTGTGTGGGCTGAAGACACTACGCCGCAGAATTCTTGCAGTGATATCCAGGCGCTGAGACGATTGCACTCCAGTAAGTACAATTATCTTCCTTTTTTCTTCAGGAGTACTCCAACCAGTGTAATATTTTCACACTAATTCAAATTTTGGTCCTTGATGCGACTCTCTATCTAATGCTTCCTTGATATCACAGGCAAACATTTCCCAGCTTGCTCTAGGTCTTTCAACAAGGGTATGCAGTGAGTTGAAATGAAAGTTTGAACCCAGTCCTGCAGCCAGAGTACCTGGATGGTCTCTCCCGATTGTGAAAGTTCTGGTGCATCTGCAGATTGACTCACTGTGACTCCTTCCCTGCAGTCAAATCAGAGCTTCGGCTGGAACTAGGTCAGTGAATTCCCAGTTCAGACCAGAATGCAAATCTCTTTCCACATTTCTCACGTTTCCATGGTTTCTCTAAATCAACAATACATTTATTTCTGATCAGCTGAATCCTTGTCCAAACACAGAACATGGTAATGTCTGCTCTCTATAGTGAACAGTGATATTTCCTTTAATGTTCAAAACCCAGGTATATTCAGATAACTATGAACTAGCAATCTGTCAGATTCTGATTTGCTGTTTGGGTTGAGTTTCCCAACTGCACATCCAATCATGGAATCCTGACATTGCAGAATGAGGCCATTTGGCCAATCAAATTTGTCCAACCAATGAGAAGCATCCGACCCAGATACACCTCCTTACCTCTTCACATAGCCCTCCATTTCCCGTGGTTAAAACACCTCACCTATACATCCCTGGAAGCAACGTGCAATTTAGCATGGCCAATCCACTGACCTGCACATTTTTGATCTGTGGGAAGAACCCACGCAGACACGGGCTCAGTGTAATAATTCCATACAGTCAGCTGAGTTCAGAATCGGCCATCCAAGGCAGCAGGGTGAAGCATTGAAACACCTTGCTGCCCCCCTCTAATATTCTGTGCAGCCTATTCATCTGAAATTTAAAGAAAAAACTGGGAAAAAGTGCAAGCGAACACAAAAGCACAAGGGCAGGTTGTGAAATGGAGCTGAATGAAACTGGAAATTTTTGGGGCTGCCATGGGAGAAAGTTGTCACGAAAGCTGCTGGATTCTCATTATAAACACAGCTTGTTCACTCCCATTAGTTGGAGGACCAGCGACTCCCGCTCTGTCCTACAGTCCCACCCATCGTTCTCTCCCATTGGTTGGGCTAATTGATTGATGGCCTTCTCTGCCGATTCAGCGGCAAGGTTTGCAATCGTTATGAGCATGCTCCAACCATAAGTGAACGCGACGACGGCACTTAGAGCGGTTGCCATGACTTTTGGAATTGTGGGTATGTCCACAGTCAAGAGCGAGTCTGTCTCGTATTTGCATCTCAGTTTAGAAAGCGGATCGAGAGAGCAATATTCAGGTGAAGGTCACTCTGCAACTGAGAGCATTTATGGAGCTGTTAGCCAATTATCAACAATAGAGCAAACGTTTTCCTGGAACAGAAAAATAATTTGCTGGAGAAATGCAGGAGGTGTGACAGCATCAAACAGAGAAAGCAGTTACGATTTCAAATTCAGTGGCTCTTTGTCAGAAATGAAGTTGTTTCAGTTTATTGTATTAGCTCCAGTTTGTATTTTGAATAGAAGTTCGGAATAGTGCTCGAATTTTTTTCAATGAATTCCACACGCAACAAGATGCCATCTAACCTCCGCCATCTGTCTTCATTAGCAGCATACCAATCCACTTAGATATTTCACATTTTGAAAAGCATTGTCCATCCATACTGACCCTTTCTCTGGTCAACAGATGTGAAACGTTAACTCTGACTCTTCTTCACAGATGTTGCCAAACTTGCTGAGGTTTTCCGGCAAATTCTGTTTTTGTTCCTGATTTATGGCATCCACAGTTCTTTAGATTTTTATGGCAGCGTCACTGGACCTGAAGCATTAATTCTGATTTCTTTTTCTTCCTCACAGATGCTGTCAGGCTTGCTGACTATTCCAGCAACTTTTGTTTTTGCTCCTGATACACACCATCCAAAATTCTTCAGGTTTTTAAAAATTATTTTGCATTATGTCTGTTCTCCATCTGTCTTCTACCCTCCACACCGTTTCCATTGATGTTTACTGAGGATTTCCTATTAGTACCAAGGACTGTGATTGAATCGGGGAGGTGGTTACATTGCAACTACATCTGAATCTTCTCCCAACTGAGAAAGAGCTCGAAAATTAATCACAGTTTCTGAGTAGGCTATAAATTGCACATGAATTGAATGATTTCGGCCATCTGTTGGGATGAGAGAACTGAAAAACACAGCCAATGGTTTAAATCTAAAAGACAAATAGTGAACTTGAGTGACAATCAGCAAATCAGGACATAGTCTGATGCACCCCGCCACTAAGCCCCCAACGAAATCGCCAGAGGAATGGGAAGGAAATTGCTTCATTAAACTGGGAGACACGGACAACTGCAGGAGGTTGGAATCACTGGGAAGGGAGCAATGGGAAAAAAAAGATACATCATTGGGTCAGAGAAAGATGACCTACAGTGAGGTACTGAGTTACTCACCTTGAACTATCCCACTCCTGTGCCTGGATGGATTAACGACCAGGAAGCTGTGAGATGGAAGTTTGCACTGAAATGGGCGTGAATTCGGGTGTGAGTGACAGGCATGTCGGGATATCAACCATGGGGTTTCGAATTGGTGAGTGTTTCTGAGTTTTCTGGCCCTATACTAGTCGTGTTGATGGGTTTCAGTTCTCTGCTAGTGTTACATGTTTTCGTTCCCCATTTTTCTCGATCTTTCTCCCATTCCCACTCCCAGAATGCAGGCTCTGGGGCCTCTCGTGAATGAGGGACCAGGGTCTACTTCAGCATTGATTTGGGTGTGCAGAAAATATTTGGTGGAAATAGCAGGAACTCCACCCCAGAATTTCTGGCAGGGGAGAATCTATTTTCTCTCCATCAGCAGGGAAGCACACAGCCCGCAAAGTCTGGGGTGAGCGAGAACATTTTTGAGGTATGTAGAAATGATGAGGGACATAGAAAGAAGAGGCATCACGCATAATTCCCCTTGTTGGATGGATCAATGACCGGGGGCATGAACCAAAGTAAAGGACAGAAAGTTTAGTACAAATTGGAGATTTTTTTCACCCGAAATATAGTGGGAAAATGGAACTCACTGCCTGTAAGTGTGGTACGTGCAGAAATCCTCAGAAAACTTATGATGTATTTAGATAAGTACTTGCAATGCCAAAATATTGGGAATGGGCCACGTGCTGGAAAAGGGATTAGAGCAGTTAGTCTCTTGTTATTTTGACTGGGACAAACTCAATGGGTCGAGGTGTCTCTTTCGTGGCTCTGGACGTGTGGACCCTGAATCCAGTCATGTCTGTGGGGACAGAAATCAGGTGAACTTTCTGACCAGTGGGGAAGGGTGGGGGTGACAGAATGAGTGGGTGAAGCACGGGAAACATTCACTGACAAAAGGGCTCATGTTGCGATATCAGAGGGTGTTGTGGTGGAGAAGTAAAGAGATTTTTTTGTTTAAAAGTGTCCAGATGAAGTATGAAATGTCGCCAGAAATCTGAAATGCAAAGTAAAGACAATCAGTGAGAAGCATAAAGAAAAGAATCAAATGAAAACCATTTAGGCTGAATAGAGATGATTTTCTTTTAACTCACAGAGTGGCGAACATGTGGAATTCTTTGCAAAGGAAGTGGCTGAGTCAAATACATTCACTGTTTTCCAGGAGGAGTTCGATATAGTTCTGAGGGCCAAAGAGATAAAATGATGTGGGGTCCCTGAGCTGGATGATCAGCCGTGATTAATTTGAAGATCAGAACAGGCAAGAAAGGATGAGTGGACGATTCTTACTCCAATTTTTGAAGTTTCCACCATTACCAGAGAAATGGAAAGGATTGACGAGGATAAAGTGAGAGCCAGGAATAACAGCACAATGTATAAATCACTGCGAATGGAGAAATGGGATAAAGACCTGGGATGGATTCAGAGAATGAGTACAGAACAGAAAGGTGCTGTTGTGCACCATATCTGCCACAGTAATGAGGCACACCAAGGTCCATCAACTATCTACAATCTGCGTTTACAAGGCTATGGGATGGTTATGGAGGAACAAGTTGAGATGCAAAACAGGGCCGGAGATCATCCATCACCGCCCTCACCCTCAACCCTTACAGATTACAGAGGTTCATCTTGGCCTGTCCCACTATTTGGCGGGACTGGGTCCAGCTTCACGAAGCTGCCAGCTGATAGTCAGCTGTGTCAACTTGGCCGGGTTGGAATGTTTCAAGGAGCAGATCATGGGCGATATCGGAGCAGGCACCTTCTCTGCTCCTCTTCATCCTCCTGTTGTGGCTCTTTTACTGGAGCTCTGTTGGTGACCGTTTCTAAACTCTTATCTCCACATCCTCGTATTGTACGTGTAGGTGGCTATGGTGAGCCCTCGAATTTTTAAAAGGTCAATGTCTTATCAGTGTTACTTATGCATTTGTTGGAACATTTTTTAAAATTCATAGAGAACCGCTAAATCCATTTTGCCCCTCCAGTTGTTTTTACATAAAACTCCATTCTTGGATGTGAACAAATTTAAGTAGTGTCAAACAGGAAATATTGCCAAACCGCAGCAGTCTGTTGAGCAAGTAGGAGTGGACCATGTGAACCACGAGAATCCCTATGCTTTCTTTCTGAGAATTCTCACGCTGAGATGAGGAATGAACGCAGATAGTTGTAGAAGTCAAGAAACACAATTGACATTTGTGTTGCATTATCACTATAATGAAATGTTCACTAGAATTTCAGAGATATTATATTACAAGATTTATCACAAAGAGACATAATACTGATGATCAAGAGTGTTGCAAAATGTATCAGCTTGAAGGGCAATTTTGAAAAGGAGAGAGTCAGAGATGTTTGAAGCGGGAACTACAGAACTTGAGGCCAATTATTGAGGTTATTAATCGATGGAAAAGGACAATTTCAGATGCTGCCAGGATTGCTGAGTACTTACCGCACTTTCTTTCTGCATCTGTTCTTAGTTCTGAGGACTCAAGGGATCAAATTGTTTGAGGATAAAGGTCCTTCACTCGCAAATCTCCAACCTCAGTAGTTCACTGCAAACAGTGACTGATTTTAACGGTAGTCAACTATTTTATGTGGTAATTTTTCTCCCAAGTCTTGACTTCACAATTGTCCAGATTAATTTCTCTCAATTTAACAACCTGCGTATCTTCTCTTTTCTCCTTTCTTTTCCTGTTTTGAAAGATTGATTTGCAACTTGAGGTGCAGATGAAACCATATCCAGATCTGACAGCCACTCTCTTCATCATAACCAAATTGTCAAAACGTTTTGAACATTGAAGAAAAAATACCACTCATACTGGAGAGGAACACACTTTCTCTCTGTGTGGAAGTGTCTGTGAAGATTCATCTAAAAGGTCAAAACACCAGAGCAGTCATATTAGAGACAGTGTGGAAATGTGGGGATTGTGGGAAGTCTTTTTTTAAAAGAATCATCACAGCTGAAAGCTCACCAACTCAGTCTGTTAAAAAATTGTAATCGTGAGTAATCGTGAATTGGAAGGCAGGAAGCGAGAATTTGTTTGTAAAATAACATTCAGGGACAAGATTGTATGGTACCTTGAAGGGATAGTGCTTTTCTAAGCCTAGGGATTTATACTGAGAGAGAAAAAAAAGTGTCTGCATATAGCTGAAGGTGTACAGCCCGTTCTAAAATTGAAACACGTATCAATTGGCTGTGTGAACGGAAACCTTGTTTTGGTGTTTTGGCAATGAGCTGGAATCAGCCAATTTGTCTCATCCAAGCATTAGCAATTCAAAGACAATTGAATTTAAACCTGGTGGTTTTGATAGTTTAGCATGAATGCTATTGTAATAAAATTGACATGTCATCCCAGTAGATAACGAGAGATTTTGAAAATCAGTGTGAGAATGAATGGTCATCTGAGAAGTAATCATCTATCTCTCACAAGCAATCACTGAGGTCTCTAAGAAAGCACCTGTATCCATAAAAGTCACCATGGTATTTCTAGTTAAGAGCCCTCACAAAGTACTTCACAGAGAAAACATCCCTGACACCCGGATCCGTGGAATAAAGGCATTTATGACGTGAGAGCAGCAGAAATAAAGCGCGTAGACTTTGAGAGACTAAGATTTTATTTTCTTGTCTTACTACTTGGATTATATAAGTGGGACTTATGTTTATTGGAATAGCGTACCAGTAGAACTTAGTCCATTTAGGGAATAGTTAGTAGTTATTGGAAATTGTTCAGTTTGCTTGTAATTGTTTCATTTTGTTCACTATTATTTTTATTAAAAAATAAATGTTTACTTTTTACTTATACAGTGAATACGAGGGACTTTCTTTCATTTAACCTTCCTTTCTCTATAACAAGTCATATTGGGGAGAAACTGTTCACTTGCTCTGTGTGTGGGAAGGTATTCATTCCGTCATTCCTCCCAATGAGAGACCAGCAAATTCACACTGGAGAGAGTCCATTCATCTGTTGTGAACGTGGGAAAGCATTAACTCAATCTCACACTGGAATCAGACCATTCACTTGACCTATTTGAGGGCAAGTGTTTACTCAGTCATCCCACCTGCTGAGACACTAGAGAATTCACAAATAACCAGAGTCTTTTTTTTTAACTTACTGACACCAAGAAACAAACAGTGACAAAAACAAATGCTGGAACGGCTCAACAGGTCGGCAACATCTGTGCAGCGAAGTCAGAGAACGTTTCAGTTCGAGTGACCCTCAGAACTGAAGGTAGCTCAGAAAGTAAGAGTTTGTATGTAGAGTGTGGAATGGCGGGGGGTGGCGGTAATGAGTAAATGATAGAAGGGGCTGGAGCCCAAATATAGAGAAGAACTGTTGGACAGACAAAGGAATGATTAACGATCAGGAACATCGCCAGGCATGCCTAAAAATTAGGTGTCATACTGATGAATCAACCGAACAGGACTTCTTGCATGGCAAGCAGTGTGAGTGGAAAGTGACTGACAGAGATACATGAAGTTGCAGAGCTCGCTGAGCTGGTGAGTTTGATGCAAATGTTTTGTCACCCTACTAGGTAACATCTTCAGTGCACCTCCAGTGAAGCACAGGTATTCTGTCCCTTTTGTTAGTTATATGCCTCAGTTTGCTCGGCTGGTTGTTATTACTTCCGGTTCTGTTTTTCAATGGTTTGTACAAAGGCTCTTGTTCAATGTGTTTTTGACAGAGTTCCAGTTGGAATATCAGGCCTGCAGAAATGCCTGGGCATGTCTCTATTTGACTTGTGTGATGATGGATGTGTTGCCCCAGGCGAATTTGTGTCCCTCATCGTCTGTGTGCAGTGAGACAGGTGAGAATTGGTCATGTCTCTTGATGGTTAGTTGGCGTTTGTGTTTCCGTATTGCCAGTTTTCTTCTGGTTTGACCTGTGCAGTATTTCTCACAGCCCTTGATGGTATTTTGTATAATACACTGGTTTTGCTAGTTTTGGGTATGTGATCCCTTATGTTCGTCGGTAGCTATCGCAGTGTGGTTGTCAGATTGTGGGCTATTCTGATACATCGGGAACTGAGTAGTCTTGTGGTCATTTCTGAAACTTCCTTCATATATGGTAGGCTGATTAGTGCGGCTGGTTGTGTTGTGTTTTCTTGATGTCTTCTGTCTCAGAGACAATGGCGGATTGCGCTTTTTTGGCACCCATTCAATGCACCACCCTGTTCCTTTGCCAACATGTCAGTCCGCTGGCTTGCTGCAGTGTTCCAGCGAAGCTCAATGCAAGTTGGAAGAGCAATACCTCATTTTCGGCTTGGGGGCCCTGCAGCCCTCCATACTCAACACTGCGTTCAATAATTTTAGGGCCTAAGCTCTCCCATATCCCAGGCTCTTAGCCCACAAGCCAGGCCTTGTTAAAACGTAGCCTGCCATTACACACTGCTTGTTTCAGTCACTAGCAGTCCCCCTTAACAACTATTCACCCTCCCAATCTGATTATTATCAACTGTTTGTCTGTCCAACTGCTCTTTTCACCCTTTATACTCTATCCTATCGTTTACGCCCTACCCCATTCCTCTCCCCTTTGTTTTCTGCGTAAAAACTGGCGTTATCCCAGCCAGCATCAGTTCTGAGGAAGGGTCACCAGATCCGAAATGTTAACTCTGTTTTCCCCTTCACAGATGCTACCAGACCTGCTGAGTTTTTCAAGCAAATTTGTTTTTGTAATACCTCTACTAGATTCACTGAACTCGAACAGAGAGAAGTCTCACTTTCTCTTTCTTAGTCATGAATACTGTAGCCATTTCAGCACGTTTCTACACTTTTTAAAACAGTCTCTGCAGAATGGACTAATCTGGACCCAACTCATTATTCAGCAATTCATCCCTGCCACTTTGTCAAACTCTCACACAACTGTGTCTGCTTCTATTTTACTGTTTTATTATTTCCCAGACCATTGTTCTTTTTCTACTTCACACTTCTCTTGAGATTTCTGGGAGTATTTGTTTGCTTTTTTTCCTCTTATTTGCTTCTTTTTTGCGCTTATTTATGCATGATAACACAGGGGCTCACAGCCTTCCTCTTTTTTTTTATTTTACTCATGATTCTGCCGAGACTCTCAGTCCTCCCTTTTCTCCTATTTTGCATGCTTGGCCTCACAACCCCCTCTTCCTTATTTCAGACCCTTGCATTATTTCGCATGCTCTTGCACTGTTCGGCACATTCTCATGTTATTTCAAATGTTCTCGTGTTCTGTTGCATTTTCGTATTAGTTCACATGCTCTCACGCCGGGATCCCCTTCCACTATTTTGCGTGCTTTCTCAAAATAGTGGAAGGGGTCCTGGCTTACAGAAGAAATCCACCAATTGCCAAGCTAGCTAGAAAGGATGGTCAAGAAAGATACTCGCCCAGATCGTGGTCCAACGTTACCCTGCTCTAGGCAGCAAACTGTAGGAGCATTTATCCAGAGCAGGGACAAAAACTCAGGAGGCAGGCAGGATTCAAGCAAGTGGAAGAGGTTTCTTCAAACTTAAACTGGTGTATGGAGGGAGAGAGCCTAAGCATGTTTGCAGAATCTGGAATTGGAGGATGGATCAGTGACACACCCTTTGCTTTTGTAAAAAAATTACAGCATTTTTATATATCCTGTGTTGCAGTAGTCAAATGCAATGTATTCACTGTCCTTCCCCTTAATCTAAACACTTGGGACACCTCGTGGTCACTTCGAGAGGCAGTCCCAGGTTTCATGATCATATGCTGTGAACTAGATATTGTCTTCTTTTGGCTTGAGGATGTTTCTGTGCATCCCATTAATTCACATTCAAAAAAGTAAAATGATTATACACTTTTGGGACTTTCACAGACTTTTATTTTATCTATAAAGACAGGTCGAATTCTATCATCACATTCAGTTACTCCTTTTATTTTCCCATTCTCCAATTACATAACGTAATAACAAAAAGTCATTTAGGTTTACCGAACCTATTCTACGAGGTTAACTTCTGTTATAAAGTTAATTAAAAGAGTAACATTGTACCACTACGTCTACAGTCAGCATTTTATAATTTATGGGTTGTGAGGGCAAAAGAGAAGGCATCTCAGAAGGCATCTCAGAAGGCTATTTAACCTTCACATCTAAACTTAAATGTTCTTAAAGAATGTATTACATTCTGATTGCATATTGAAACCAACTTATATGATTAGACCAGTTTTAGCTCGAAACTATTGAATATTGCTGGTAACTTCAAAGAGGCAAGTATTTATGAGGAAATAACTTTTGCTGTTATCCTTGCAGCTGCTTCAGGACCGAATCTATCGCCGAACGTTATTCATTTACTGGAACAACCATCCTCTATTTATTAAAGCTTGAATAGGTCATTTTTCTGTCCTGAGGCGTCCTTCTATCAGAACTGTCTGGGATGGCAACATAGAACGTCCTTTTACTGACCTTCTAGCAGTTTTATTCAAAGATAGAATTATACTTCACTGTGTGAACAGGCTGCTTAATTTTTGCTTAGCTTCTGTCTGCCATCTTGTCAGTAGGCCTGGGCAGCTCGGAGTGGTCTGGTATAAGTCACCTTACATAGCCAGTACAGGTCACCCCTACACCTGGTCAGAAAGTGTGAGGGCCAGAGAGACACAGATAGATAACCTCATAGAATAGGTTCGGTAAACCTAACTGACGTTTTGTTATTACCTTATGTAATTGGAGAATGGGAAAATAAAAGGAGTAACTGAATGTGATGATAGATAGAGAGAGGGCCAGCGATATATGGCTAAAGAGACAAACAAAAAAGAGAATTTTGCTGACTGAGACAGAGAGAGGGACAGGGGCTAAGTGAGACAGAAAGAGAGAGAGGGACCAAGTGAGAGGGGTACATAGAGAAAGAACGAGACAGTTACAAAGGGTGTGAGACAGAGAATAAGCATAGACAGGCAGAGAGGGAGGGGAGCAGAGGAAAATAGAGATTGGGTGACATATGAGGGAGTGAGAGTGTGGGCAGAGAGAGGGAGAGACAGATAGAGACCAACAGAGGGCAGAAGAGAGGGGCAGAAGGAAAGAAGGAGATACAGGAAAAGGACCATTGTTGGGGGTGGGGAGTGCAGACAGAGACGGATAAAGAAGAAGTGGAGGATGGAAGGGGAGAAAGACCATGGAGAGAGAATGGGGGAACGGAGAGAAGGGCAGACAGAGACAGCCAGGAACAGATGAGGAGAGAAGGATAAAGAGGGACAGGGACAGAGGGAGAGAGACAGAGAGAGGGAGAGAGAGATGGTAGGCTAAGGGAGGGAGACAGAAAGGGGACACAGAGGAAGAGAAGGACAAAGAGAGTGAGGGACAGAGAGAGAGGTAGGGTAAAGGATATATTAGAGATAGGGACAGGCAGAGTGGATGGCACAGAGATGGACAGAGAGAAGAATGGCGGGAGAGTAATGAGAGAAATAGTGGGAAAGGAAGTGAAGAATTGAGAGTGGGAGGGGGACAGTGAGTGTAAGCAAGAGTGTTACAGATGTGTGAGGTGTGTGCGAGAGACCGGGATGATAGAG
Source organism: Stegostoma tigrinum (assembly GCF_030684315.1). Taxonomy (NCBI): domain Eukaryota; kingdom Metazoa; phylum Chordata; class Chondrichthyes; order Orectolobiformes; family Stegostomatidae; genus Stegostoma; species Stegostoma tigrinum. The sequence goes on from NW_026728141.1 coordinate 352,935, forward strand.
GGAGAATATGAGTGAGCGGAGCAGAGGGAGAGAGATACAGAGAGAGGGGCAGGGAAGTGGGAAAGGGATGGGACAGTGGGACAGAAAGAGAGGTGTGATGGGGAAAGAGAAGGGAGAGGGCAAAGAGGTAGAGGATAGATGTGGAGAAACTGATAGTCAGGGGTGGGGGGGAGAGAGAGAGGGCCTGAGGCAAAGAAAGAGAGGGAAATGAAAGGGGAGAGAGAGGGGGTAGAGGGAGAGGAGGACAGAGGGAGAGCGAGGGACCAGAGGCAGGGAGAGGAACAGATAGAGACATTGGGAGAGATAGAGAGAGATGGAAGGAGAGGGGCAGATATATAGAGAGGGGTGGGTACAGACTGGGATAGAGAGAGAGAGGGGGGCAGGCAGAGACAAAAAAAGGACAGCGAGAAAGATAGAACATAACCGTAGAAAAGTACAGAGCAGGAGCGGGCCCTTCAGCCCATGATGTTGCCCCAACATGGCGTCAAATTAAGCTAATGCCTTATGCCTGCCCCTGGAGCATTTCCCTCCATTTCTTGCACAACCATGTGCATATGTAATATTCTCTTAAACACCCCGATCTTATCTGCCTCTATGACAACACTTGCCTGAGTGTTCCACACTCCTACCGTACTCTGTAAAAACGTGCCTCTCACTTCTCCTTTGAACATGCCTCCCCACTTTCAACCAACCTTAAAAACATGTCTCCTAGTTTTCAACTCTGGGAAAAATATTCCGGTTGTCAAATCTACCTATGTATCCCATAATTTTACAGACTTCTATCAAGTCTCCCCTCAGTTCTACTGCTTCAGAGAAGACAATCCATGTTTATCTACAGGTGAAAGAGAAAATTGCTGGAAAATCTCAGCAGAACTAGCAGTATTTGTGAAGAGAAATCAGAGACAACGTTTTGGATCCAGTGTCTCTTCCACAAAACTGATGGCAGTCAGGAAACTGAGCCTTTCTAGCCTCTCCATAGAGGTCATACTCTCTAATCCAGCCACCGTCTTGATAAAACTAGCAAACCTGGAAAAGGAACAACAAAGCATCTTCTTCCTGAGAAGTTGAGGAAATGGCTTAGGAGATTTAGTACGTCTGCACCATAGAAAACACTCTATCCAGGTACAACAACTGCTGGTCCGGACTGTAAGAAACTACTGAAGGTTGAAGGCCAGATCATCACAGAAGCCAACCTTCCATTCATGAACGCCATTACACATCTTGTTGCCAAGAAAACCTGCCAATATAATCGAAGGCCCACCCCAAATGCTAAGGCTCTACTACATCCTCTTCCATCAGGCAGAGTATACAGACGTTTGAACACACACACTGGCCCCTAATTTGACAGAAACATTGAAATGTGCCACAGTAAATCCCAGTGGGATAAGGTTGGAAAAACCAACACTACCCTCAGTTTGCTACCAGAGCGACATGGTGCTTTATTGCTGCAACATTGAACTGAAATCAGAAAACCTTGGATGGACTGATTAATGATTGAATTTGATTGATTGATCAATTTGGATAAAGAGATATTTGAGCACATTCTTCAGCTGCTGCCTAAACTTAGTCTGGGTCACGGCATAAATCGCAGTGTTTGTGCAACAACTGAGGAGCTGCAGCATGAAGCCTAATTCCTGCACAAACATATCTAGATACACAGAATTATGTCCAAAGTACCACACCCGATTCCACATAGAATACACCATTAACAGTGACCATAACATGATGAAATTGGCCGAGATCACAAACAGTAAAATGATGGATTTTTTTCGATTTTGCATTTCTGTGTCACACTGACCGTCCCCATTTGTGTGAGCCCGGAGTCTCCTGCGGGCTCTGCTGGTCACTAAAATGTGTCTGACGGTGAAAACATTGAGCAGCAGAATCAGGAGAAATGGGAGAGTCGGGGTTAGAATGTGGTGGAGGAACTCGATTGTGACCCAGACACGAGATGATTGAACATCGACTGTTACATCACAAAACCAGGGGTCGTTCCCCAGCCAAGAGCGAGCTGAGAGCATAAAATACCAGAAAATGTTCTTTAAACAGCTCAGCACAGTCACTGTTCCCAGAACCACAGCCGCCGTTTTCTCACTGCAATATTTACTTTTCAGCTTCTGGCAACAAATGGCCACAAATCGATCAAAGGTGAAAGTGACGGTGAACCAGACAGAACAGTCAGTGGCTGCATAAAGCAGGACGGCGTGGATATTACACACGGGGATGTACCACAGGAAATAAAACTGTTCCTTATAAACAATGGGAATATGTCTCAGTATCAGGTCAAGAATAATGAGCAGTAGATCCGCCGCTGCCATGGCCACTAGGTAACGACGGACGCATGGAGACAATCCACAATCTTTATAAAGCAGGATGTAGATCGTCGCAACGTTTACTGTGGGAAAAAAAAACAAATTGTGCATCAGCCTGGAGGTAGAATTACCAGTTTTCCTGAGGAACCAGTGAAGTTTTCAAATATGTCACTGTATTCAGAGATTTATTGAAGTAATTGGGGCTGAAATAGCAAATGGTAGGTTCTGAATTACTTACAAATATGTGACATTAAGCATAAAAAACACTCTCTCTCCAAACACACAGGCACTCATCCATAACATCAGATGGTTTCTAGAATGTTTCCACACAATTGATTGCTCATGAGCAGGCAGAGTTCACGCCTTTGCAGTTTCTAATACAGAGGGTAAAAACATTGCTGTGCCAAAAGAAAATTGAAGAAAAGATGAGGTTGGAAATTTCTGTCTTTTGGTCTAAACAGTGGTCGACCCTCCGTAATGAAGAAATGTAAAAAAGGGAAAACTTATTCACCTCTTTAACTTCCCAGGGGGACTTCAAAACAACGTTTCCTTCCACTCCCTGGGATGCGATCTCTTCCGTCAGGCACTTATCTGGGTGTTCACAGGTAATGCAAGTTACAGAATGCTTTGAGGAATGCTGCTTATGGAATATTCCGAGGAATGTCAATTGTATCATGTTCCAGAGATTGTCAGTTATAGAATTTTCTGTAGAAGGTTGGTTATAGAATGTTCCAGAAAATGCCAGGTACAAAATGAGAGAGTCATAAAGACCCATATCACAAGGGCCCTTCGGTCCACAAGATCTGGTGAAATCCACTCAGCCTCACAGTGATAATCTCTCATCAAAATCAGCTCAACACTCTCTCTCTCTTGCCTTTGCAATACCCCCATATGGACATAGAATCTTCTGGAGAGAGTCAGTTGTGGAATGTTCCAGAGAATGCCACTTGTAGAATTTTCTGAATGAGGGTCGAGCTGTGGATGTGGTTTAATGGACTTCAGTGAGGCATTTGATAAGGTTCCCCATGGTAGGCTCATTCAGAAGGTCAGGAGGAATGGGATACAGGGGAACTTAGATGTCTGGATACAGAATTGGCTGGCCAACAGAAGACAGCGAGTGGTAGTAGAAGGAAAATATTCTCCGGGAAGTAGTGGTGAGTGGTGTTCCACAGGGCTCTGTCCTTGGGCCTCTACTGTTTGTAATTTTTACTAATGACTTGAATGATGGATTGAAGGATGGTTCAGCAAGTTTGCAGACGACACAAAGTTTGGAGGTGTTGTTGACAGTATAGAGGGCTGTTGTAGGCTGCAGCGGGACATTGACAAGATGCAGAGATGGGGTGAGAGGTGGCAGATGGAGTTCAACCTGGATAAATGCGAGGTGATGCATTTTGGAAGGTCGAATTTGAAAGCTGAGTACACGATTAAGGATAGGATTCTTGGCAGTGTGGAGGAACAGAGGGATCTTGGTGTGCAGATACAAAGATCCCTTAAAATGCCCCCCCAGGTGGACAGGGTTGTTAAGAAAGCATATAGTGTTTTGGCTTTCATTAACAGGGGGATTGAGTTGAAGAGTCGTGAGATCTTGTTGCAGCTCTATAAAACTTTGGTTAGACCGCACTTGGAATACTGCGTCCAGTTCTGGTCGCCCTATTATAGGAAAGATGTGGATGCTTTGGAGAGGGTTCAGAGGAGGTTTACCAGGATGCTGCCTGGACTGGAGGGCTTATGTTATGAAGAGAGGTTGACTGAGCTCGGACTTTTTTTCATTGGAGAAAAGGAGGAGGAGAGGGGACCTATTGAAGTATACAAGATAATGAGAGGCATAGATAGAGTTGATAGCTAAAGACTATTTACCAGGGCAGAAATGGCTAACACGAGGGGTCATGGTTTTAAGCTGCTTGGAGGAAAGTATAGAGGGGATGTCAGAGGCGGGTTCTTTACACAGAGAGTTGTGAGAGCATGGAATGCGTTGCCAGCAGCAGTTGTGGAAGCAAGTTCATTGGGGTCATTAAAGAGACTGCTGGGCATGCATAAGGTCACAGAAATTTGAGGGTGCATACATGAGGATCAATGGTTGGCACAACATCGTGGGCTGAAGGGCCTGTTCTGTGCTGTACTGTTCTATGTTCTATGTTCTATGTCGTCGTTTATTGCAGTTTCCAGATAACGTCCTGGGGAACTCGCAGTTTCAGAATAACGTTGGTCCCCTGGTATGTAACACATAAGGGGAATAAGCAGAGCTATATGTTTTATTTTTCAAATCACATATGAATAACCTCCATCCCGAGATCATTCAGCCTGTTAAATCTCCTCCACCTTTAAATAAATTCGGGATTGATCTGATGGTGCCCTGTGATCCATGTCACAGGTACTTTCAATTTATCAATCCCTTGTCTCGTTGTACAATTAGAGATCCTGCGTAGGGAATATTAGGAATTAGGAACAAAATTAAAGAGCTGGACCTCAACTGTTACAATCATGGGGTTATTACCCGAGCCACGTGTAAATTGGTACAAAAAAAAAGACAACTTAGGAAGTAAGTTTGCCATGAAAGGAGTGGTGCAGGAAGGAAGGGTTCCATTTACAGTGGCACTTGTATCGGTTTTGGGTCAGGAAGGAACTGAATCTTTGAGATGGACTGCACCTGAACTGTTCCGCAACCAGGATCTGAGTCGGATGTTGAAATACTGTGATCACAAGGACTGGAAACTAGTAGAAGTTGAGAGAAGTAAAGGAGAGGTCAGGGATTTACCAGGGACTTGAGATAGCTTTAGAACCAGGGTTAACAAGAATTCAGGGAGATTCTACAAATTTGTTAACAACGAAACAGTAACAATGGAGAGAATAGGGCCCGTTAAAGATCAACAAGGCTGTCTATCTATGGACCCACAGGAGAAAGATAAGATACTAAACAAGTGTTTTGCATCAGATAATGTGTGGAGTAGGATATGTAAGCTTGAAAACTTGGAGAAATACATTATAATGTCTTGAAAAGTGTCCATACTACAGACGCGGAGATGCTGGACATCTTGAAATGCATAAAGATCTGTAAATTCCTGGGAAATTAGCAGTTGTATCCCAGAACACTGTGGGAAACTGGGGAAGTGATTGTTGGGTTCCTTGCTGAGATATTTATTAACTATAACCATGGGTAAAGTGTTAGAAGACAGGAGGATGGTAATGCGGTGCCATTATTTAGGAAAGTGGTAGAAAAAAGCCAGGGAATTATGCATCAGTGAACCCTATATCAATGGTGGCTAAATTGTTCGAGGGGCCTCTCAGGAACAGGACATACATATGAGGAAAGATAAGGACTGATTAGAGATATTCAATACGACTTTGTGCGTTGGAAATCATGTCTCACTAATTTGATCGAATATTTTGAAGAAGTGACAATGAAGATTGATGAAGGCAGAGCAGTAGAAATTGACTACATGGACTTCAGCAAGGGATGCAGCAAGGTTCCACGTGGCTTGCTACACACAGAAATATATGAATACGTTTCAGGAGTGGGCCATTCAATCCTGATCCCCCATTCAATAAGATCATGTCTGATCTAATTGTGATTCCTCATTCCATTTTTTTCACTCATTTCCATCTGTGCAGCCTCTGCTCTGTTTGCTGGCCATGTTACAGACACGGACGCTTTAACTGCAGCCATCATGATTCATCTAGCATGGGTCACCCAAGCGTCTGGTCTTCCTGAATGCCCACAGAAGCTTAAAGCACAACCTCCAGGAAACTATCTCCAGCATTTCCACGAACTTCCCAACAAGAATTAAGTGAAACACCACTTAACTCCAAGTTTGAAGCCAGGTATGAATCAACCACAGTCGGGGAATTCCTGAACACATGATTAGCAGAGAGACACTAACACAGATGTTCAGTAGACAGACACAGAACAAGTTACAAAGGTGTATGCCATAGCTGTTCAATATCTCCTGCCCAACCTGGAGCACCACACAGGACACTGGGAATCGATAGAAAGTACGAGCTGTACTTTTTCAAAAATGGTTTGTGAGTTTATTTATGATGAACTAAATGCTCTCGAGTGAACAACGCAATAGGTCAGTGAGGACACGGGACATCAATTCAGGTAAACTGCACAATTACTTAATGGGCAACAAGATCCAGAAATCAGTGTGTAAACAGCGGAATGGGAGTCCGAGGAGTCAGACTTTGGAAGGTGCAATCATAAGAATAAGAGCATAAAATAATGGAGCAGCCAGATAGCTAAAATTGTTCGATATATCACATCCTCAATCCAATTCCGGCCCAGACACCATAAACCCAGATAAGATATCTGTTCAGCATCGAGCATTGTGCAAACCAGGATAGTGTACAGCTCGAACCAAGCTGGCAATCTATCCAGTGTGGAACACTGTTTACATCAAACCAGAGCGCTGGCCTATAAACCCGGACTAGACATCTGTCCACCACCAGGAGCTTCAAGGACCACAGCAGTGAACTGTCCTGTAAACCCAGAGATGATACATGTGCAGCATGGGGAGCTGAGAAAACCATGGCAGTGCAGTGAATTCTAAATTTAAACGATACATTTGTCTCCTTGTCGAGCTGAGCAAACCACCCCAGTGCATTGCTCGGTAACACTGCCTAGATCGCTGCTCAGCTTGGGGAACTCTGCGGCCCATGCTGGAAGTGACAGGATGTGAGGGTCCCACCCATTTATAGCTCCATATCTCCAATGTGCCATGACAAGGGGTGCCATGGGTGTGAAAATCACTGCCAGAGAGAGACGGTGGGGAATCCCACAAAAACAAGGGGTGCAGAAAATAGACAGAGAAAGGGAAACTGATAGACAATGTCATGGAAGGAGGTGTTCATGGGTTTCAGAATGGTGAACTGAAAATATTTCAATAGCATCTTGCAACATGGGCCAACGTTTCCAGGAATGAAGGGTGAATGGAATTTTGGTGTGAGTTCAGTTGATGGAGGCTGTTGGATGACCATTTGTTCGGTAGCTTTGTGACTCGGAGTGGCAACAGCAGGGCCTCCGACTCATTGGGCTCAATCTTGCAATAATTTGTCTCAGTGTCATTTTCATTGAGTTTGACAGAGGAACATCTGCATGAGGCTGAGGTTATTTTCTGTTACTATCTCATTAATTACCTTCTCCACCCCATACTGTCTCTCTCATTCAATGTTATCCCATCTCTCCTCTTCATCATGGCTAATGGTATGCATCATTGCCTGGATGCCCCCGGATATTCTGTGATCCCTGGCACTGGTGCTATCTTTAAAAGGCTAATGGGCACATGATGCGGTTTTCTTAGTCTGGACCTGCCCAGCACTGTGTATAGCGAGCATGGCAGATCAGGGGCTATTGCGTCACAATTTTTTGACAGCGGCCTGGAGGTCCTAGTGAATGGGTTCGTACAGAAGAAGACTATTCTCTTTCCAGGGGAGGCCATAACACCAGGCACACTGAGCATGATCGAGCTCACTGACCACTTCAGTCCAGTATCTGCGGGATGAAGAAATGCCCAGCAATATAGGGGTAAGTGTCAAACCCTTCCCTGTTCTGCTCGGATAAGTGCCACCATATTCTCTCCGCTCTGTCACACTCAATGGACTTCTTTCATAACATTGACCTTCGAACAAGATTCATGAGCTGACATTCTGGGTGCATGCAGGATCTTTCTTCTCTATCTTTCTTGCCTCCACTATAACCCCCATACTAATAACACTGCATGGATTCAAAATTCGACCGAGTCACTCCAGATATTTCACCAGTTACCCCCTACCTCCAACAGCACTAGCAGCAGTATCACCCACTTCCATCCTCCCTTCCTCCCTCGCTCCCTTTCTGTCACTCCAGGAGAACAAGCGTGTAATGGCGCAGAAAGTGTGAAGTCGGTTGGTGGAGGGCCCAGCATCCGTTTCCTCACACCTTTCTCCCACCCTGCGCCTTATGGACAGGACTCAGAGAGGACCAGGATGACTTGCCTGGAGGTTCAGAAATATCCATATCCCACCAACTGAGGAAGAAGCAATATTCAGTGATGAACAATTCTCATTTTAAACATACTGTCAGTTATTTTTTTCACCTGGCCTAACTTAGATGCTGTGGCCTCCTCTACATCGAGGAAACCAAGCGGAGGCTTGGGGACGGCTTTCAAGAACACCTACACTCGGTTCGTAATAAACAACTGCACCTCCCAGTCGCGAACCATTTAACTCCCCATCCTATTCTTTAGACGACATGTCTATCCTGGGCCTCCTGCAGTGCCACAACGATGCCACCCGAAGGTTGCAGGAACAGCAACTCATATTCCACTTTGGGAACCCCTGCAGTGCAATGGTATCAATGTGGACTTCACAAGATTCAAAATTTCCCCCCGCCACTGTGTCCCAAAACCAGCCAAGCTTGTCTCCGCCTCCCTAAACTATTCTTCCTCCCACCTATCTCCTCCTCCCACCTCAATCCGCACCCCCATTTCCTACTGACGAACCTCATCCTGTCCCCTTGACCTATCTGTCCTCTCTGCACTGACCTATTCCCTCCCTACCTCCCCACCTACACTCACCTTCACTGGCTCCATCCCCACCCCTTTAACTTGCCTGTCTCCTCTCCACCAATCTCTTCCTCTCTCCATCTTCAATCCGCCTCCCACTCTCTCCTTATTTATTTCAGAACCCTCTCCCCATCGCCTTTTCTGATGAAGGGTCCAGGCCCGAAACGTCAGCCTTTGTGCTCCTAGGATGCTGCTTGGCCTGCTGTGTTCATCCAGCTCCATACTTTCCTCTCTCTTAGCCCTGAAAGCCATCTCTCTTTGTGTTGAGTCACTACAAACGGAATCTCCACGGTCTTGTTGAGTCACAACACATCATCTCCATCACCTCCTGGGAAAAGAACTTGGAGGGTCCCTCCTACACCTTCTCCTTCAAAAAGCTCAGGCATTGAATCAAATTTGTAATATTCACTTCCCTCCACAATTATCCTGACATCTTTAATAATCTGAGCTCATAAGCACTCAGGACCCTTTTGCTGCTCTACCCCCTTTGTGACTGTACAGACTATGGATGTGAGTTTGCACGCTGAGCTGGAAGGTTAGTTTTCAGACGTTTCACCACCATTCTAGATAACATCATCAGATAGCCTCCAATGAAGCGCTGGTGTTATGTCCCACTTTCTATTTATCTGTTGAGGTTTCCTTGGGTTGGTGATAACATTTCCAGCGTTGGTGATGTGATTTCCTGTTCTTTTTCTCAGAGGATGGTAGATTGGCTCCAAATCAATGTGTTTGTTGATGGAGTTCCGGTTGGAATGCCATGCATCGAAGAATACTCATGCGTGTCTCTGTTTGGCTTGTCCTAGGATTGATGTGTTGTCCCAGTCAAAATGGTGTCCTTGCTCATCTGTATGTAAGGATACTAGCGACAGTGGGTCATGTCATTTTGTGGCTACTTGATGTTCATGTATCCTGGTGGCTAGCTTTCTGCCTCTTTGTCCAATGTAGTGTTTGTCACAGTTTTTGCAAGGTATTTTGTAGATGACGTTTGTTTCGCTTGTTGTCTGGATAGGGTCTATTAAGTTCATTAGCTGCTGTTTTAGTTTGCTGGTTGGTTTGTGGGCTACCCTTATGCCAAGTGGTCCGAGTAGCCTGCCAGTCATTTCGGAAATGTCTTTGATGTAGGGGCCCGTTTTGCCTGTTTCTTTTGGTTTTGTTGCTGAGAAATCAGCGGACTGTGTTCATTGGGTACCCGTTCTTTTTGAATACACTGTATAGGTGATTTTCCTCTGCTCTGCGTAGTTCCTTTGTGCTGCAGTGTGTGGTGACTTGTTGGAATAATGTTGTCATGCAGCTTCGTTTGTGGGTGTTGGGATGGTTGCTCCTGTAGTTCAGTATTTGGTCCGTATGTGTTGTTTTCCTGTAGACGATGGTTTGAAGTTCCCCATTGGCTGTTCGCTCTACTGTGACATCTAGGAATGGCAGTTTGCTGTTGTTTTCCTCCTCTTTTGTGAATGTTATGCCAGTAAGGGTATTATTGATGGTCTTGAAGGTTTCCTCTAATTTGTTTTGTTTAGTGATGACAAAGGTATCATCCACATAGTGGACCCAAAGTTTGGGTTGGATGATTGGCAGAGCTGTTTGTCCGAGTCTCTGCATTACTGCCTCTGCTAAGAACCCTGATATTGGAGATCCCATGGGTGTACCGTTGGTTTGTCTGTAGGTTTTGTTATTGAAAGTGAAGTGGGTGGTGAGGCATAGGTCCACGAGCTTGATGATGTTGTCCTTGCTGATGAGGTTAGTGGTGTCTGGTGTATGTGTCTTTGGTTCTTCTCATAATAGTGTAGTCAGTGTTTCTTTTGACAGGTGGATGTTGATGGATGTGAACAGAGCTGTTATGTCAAGGGAGAAGGAAAGCAGCACCCCGATTCCAGGTGACGGGAGGCGTCCTGAGGCTCCCTCTGACACCCAGCCACACGCCGCTGGGGCCCTGGAGGTCCCCCCAAAACCTCCAGGCGGGAAGCAGGAAACAGCGTGTCCCCAGCCTGACCAGAGCCAGACTCCCCTGCCTCCGTACCCCCGACGGGGAGATGCCACCAGGAAGGCAGCATGGACGGTTTCCTGAGCCCAGAGAGCATCAAGCAGATCGTCCGGGCAATGGGCATGAAGGGACAGATGGAGGGGCTGGACCTTAGACTCGGGGAGGGTACTGCTGTCACTGCCCAAAATGGGGGTACGAGTTGCGAGCATTAATGTACGCAGGGTCAAGTCCACTGCAAGATGTGTGTCCACGTTAGCCTACCTGACCACCGTCAAGGCAGACCTCCTGTTTCTGCAGGAGTGTGGGATACTGCAGCTCAGCAGATACGCGAAATGGTCGGGCACCTGGACCTTTGGGCCTTCGATCTGGTCGGGGGATAACGGCTGTCTCTCCTCGCGCCTGGCTATTCTGCTGCAGGGGCGCAACTTCACCATCTCTCAAGTTCAGGAGGTGGTGGGGGGGTTTCTCCTAGTTGCTGATGTCACCAATGGGAGCGCTCCCCTGAGGCTGATCAACGTGTACGCCCCTGCGGTACGGAGTGAGCAGTTGGCCGTCCTGCAGCGGCTTCCACCCCTGCTGGCTAGATCCAGGCCGATCATCCTCGGCGGAAACTTCAACTGCATCATCGATGCAGATGGAAGATCTGGCGTGGGGACAGCGGGTGGGGGGAGTGAACTGGACGTCACGTCCAGATTCCTGATGGGCACAGTGAAGGACGCCAAGCTGCTCGACGTCTTCAGCACCCCTGCAGACGGAGCGCAGCGGAGGTACACCTGGTCACGGCCAGATGGGTCTATTCGCTCAAGGATAGACTTCCTGTTCGTGTCACGGGTGTTCTCAGTCAGGTCCACTGGCCTCGAGCCAGTGTTTTCTCTGACCACTGCCTCCTGCTGGCCGACTGTCACTTACAGGATGACCAGCCGGCTGCCAAGGGGACGTGGATGCTCAACAGGACTCTGTTGACCCCAGAGAACGTCGAGGAGCTTAAGAGGGAGTAAGCTGGTTGGAGAACCGTGAAACACCTCTTTGAGTCTCCGGGCGACTGGTGGGAAATGGTGAAGGAGAACATCAAGAGTTTCTTTGTCCTCAAAGGTGTTCGGAAGGCGAGTGAGAGGCGGGGAAAGCTGCCGCAACTCCAGAAAAGGGTGCAGAATCTGCTCCTTCTGCAGTTGATGGGGGCGATGTCACTGAGGAACTCCGGCAGATGAGGGGCCAGAAAGTCTCGCTCTTCGCCACGGAGGCCTCCAGGATAATCTTCCAGTCCAGGGTGCGCTGCGTGAAGCAGGATGAGATGTGCTCGTGTTTCTTCTTTCAGAAGGTGCAAAAAGAGAGCTCTGTACTTAGCCAGCTGAAAGAGGATGACGGCTCGGTGACGTCGTCTCGGCCCGACATTTTGAGGATCAGCAGATCCTTCTATGCCGGACTGTACCACGCAAAGGCCACGGACTCTGAGTCGTTCCTGTCGTCTATCACGGAGGTCTTAGACGATGGCACGAGGGAGTGGCTGGACCGGCTGATATGCCTGGATGAGCTGACCAGAAGCCCTCAAGTCCTTGGAGAGGAATAAGACTCGTGGGAGCGAGGGTTACCGGTCGAGCTGTATTCCGCTCTGTGGGACCTGGTCGGCCAGGACCTGCTGGAGGTGTACGATAGTGTGCTTCGGGCAGCGGAAATGTGCAAGTTCATGAGGAAGGGCATCATCATCCTCATTTACAAGAGGAAGGGGGAGAGGGAAGAAATTAAGAATTGGCGTCCCATTTCATTATTGAACGTGGACGACAAAATCGTAGCCAAGGTCATAGCCAACCAGGTCAGGTCTGTCCTGGAGTCGGTGATTCATCCCGCCCAAACCTGTGCAGTGCCGGCCAGGAAGATCACTGAGAGCCTCGCGCTCATCAGGGATATGATCGCCTACGTACAGGACAGGCGGGTGCACACCTGCCTCGTCAGCCTGGACCAGGAGACGGCCTTCGACAGGGTCTCTCATGCTTACATGAGGGATGTGCTCTCCAAATTGGTGTTTGGGGAGGGCATCTGCAATTGGATCCGGCTGCTCTACACCAAAGTCGTTAGCGCAGTCTCAATCAACGGGTGGGAATTGGACAGTTTCCCCGTCAGACCTGGAGTCAGGCAAGGCTGCCCGCGCTCTCCTGCCTTGTTAATGTGCTGTGTGGAGCCCTTCGCCGCATCCATCAGGAAGGACGTGAGCCTGAAGAGCGTGACTATCCCAGGCAGCGGAGGCCTCCAGGTCAAGACCTCCCTGTACATGGACGATGTCGCTGTCTTCTGCACCAATCGTCGGTCGGTAAGTAGACTATTGGACATCTGCGGCCAGTTTGAACTGGCCTCGGGTGCCAAAGTCAATAGGGGTAAGAGCAAGGTCATGTTCTTCAGGAACTGGGTCGACCGCTCCTTCATCCCCTTCACCGTCAGGACAGACTACCTGAAGGTGCTGGGTGTTTGGTTTGGTGGAGCTGGGGCGTGCACTAAGACTTGGGAGGTGCGTATCACCAAACTGAAGCAGAAGCTGGGCAGGTGGACGCTCCGGTCCCTTCCATCGCGGGTAAGAACCTGGTTGTCAGGTGCGAGGGTCTTTCGGTACTGTTGTATGTGGCACAGGCCTGGCCTTTTCCTTGAACCTGCGCCGCCTCGGTCACCCGGGCCATCTTCCACTTCATTTGGGGGTCGAGGATGGACCGGGCCCACAGGGACACCATGTACAAAGGCCTGGGAAATGGGGGAAAGGGCATACCGAACGCCACCCTCGCCCTGATGGCTACCTTTGTGTGCGGCTGCATCAAGCTGTGCGTAGATCCTCAGTATGCAAACACCAAGTGTCACTACTTACTGAGGTTCTACATGTCCCCGGTGTTGCGAAGGATGGGCCTGGCCTCGTTGCCGTGGAACACTCTGAGTAGTTGGACCGTGCCGTACCACCTGTCATTCGTGGAGAAATTTTTGAAGGGAAACACCTTTGACCACAAGGCCGTCAGGCAGTGGTCAGCACATAGTACCTTTGAGACCCTTCGGGCAAAGGAGAGGGTGGATCCCATCGTGTGGTTCCCCACGCAGACTGCCAAAGTTGTTTGGCAGAATGCCTCATCACCAGAACTTTCAAACAAGCACAAGGACATTGCTTGGCTGGCGGTGAGAGTGGCTCTGCCAGTGAGATCCTTTATGCATGTCCGGAATCTCTGTGCCAACGCACGCTGCCCTCGAGGTGGCTGCGGGGGTGCGGGGAGGAGACTGTCGATCACCTCCTTCTGGAGTGTGCCTATGCGCAGGAGGTCTGGAGGGGGATGCAGTGGTATTTATCGAGGTGCGTCCCGAGCAGCTCTGTGCCGCGGGACTCCATGCTCTACGGGCTGTTTCCCGGGACGCACACCGAGACCAACATCAACTGCGCCTGGAGGACCATCAATGCGGTGAAAGACACTCTTTGGTCTGCCCGCAACTTGCTGGTCTGCCAGCTGAAAGAACTGACACGGACTGAGTGTTGCAGACTGGTGCACTCCAAGGTCTAGGACTATGTGCTGAGGGACGCTCGAAAGCTTGGGGCAGCTGCTGCCAAGGCGCAGTGGGGAAAGGCCACCATATGAAACCTCTCGTCCAGAATGGTAAAAAAGGGCCCTATCTGGTAACTGGGCCCAGCTGGTGCCTTCCCCATCTGGTCAGTGGGCCAAAGGGGACTGTGCGGGGAGACAACTGCTGGGGTATTTTCTTTGCTTTGTTTTTTTTTTCTTTGTTTTGTGTTTTTTTCCTTTCGTTGGTGTACGTAACCCCTGGGTAACGCCGAGCGGCTTGCATGACTGGGTAGGTGTATAAATATGTCTTATTATTTGTACATCTTATGAATAAAGTATATTTTTTAAAAGAAAGAAAAAAAAGGTGATGAAACGTCTGAAAACTAACCTTCCAGCTCAGCGAGCAAACTCACATCCAGTACCTCAACCTGAGCTACAAACCTTCACAAAACTCGCTTGTACAGACTATTTTACATCGTCTTTCAGTGTGATTTCGACAAATCTACATCACCTCACACAAAGGTATTATTTAAAAAACGACACAGTCATGTAATGTGAGAGATTTACAAGCTTCATTATTTTCTGGGGAAAAAGCCGACAGCTTTTGCAGCGGTGCAGGGAGACGAGCAGAGGGTAGCATTGTAGTATTTTAAACAAAAGAGCAAATGCAGATTTGCAGGGGGTGTTGGTGTTCGACCCCATTTCAATGGATACACCCCAAAATAACAGAAATTTCAGTACAGACAGAATGCAGACACAATATTCTGCACAAACCTGTAAATACATAATACTGTAGTAATTCACACAACGACACAGAGATTGATGAAAACATGCGGTCAAAAATTGAGACAAACACAGAAACGTACAAACTGACATACACATGGGGGCATACATGGACACAGGCACTCAAATACATATGTAAATGTTTACACAAATGCACACAGACATGAAAGCATGCACAGCCAATTGTATCTTCAAGACACAGACACAACTGTTTGATTGATGAGACGATCAAGAGTTAAAGGAAGAATGCGGGAGAATAGGTTTGAGAAACATATCAGGCATGATCGAACAGCAAAGCAGACTGTGGGGGACGAATGGCCTATTTCTGCTCTAATTTCTTACATTTTCATGACCTTATCCTATTTGTAATCTATCTTCCCGAAAGAGCACTGGAGGCTGAGCTTGATAAATGTTTGATTGAAAAGTCTTAATGGTAAAATGGGGGGGTGGGGGGCGGAGTTGGCTTGAGGTCTATGCCTGTTATTAATTGGTTGTATCCTTCAAACTCCGAAGAGATGGTGACATGGTGTGAGATTAACACATTTAAAAAATAAGGGCACTCTCATTTAAGACTAGTACAAAGGTGTTCTCTTTTCTTCGTGTTGTGCTGTCTATTCTCACCTCCAGGTCAGTGAAGACTTGGTTTTTGAAGATGTTCAATGCTGAGCTCGACTGATTTTTGATGAAAAGGGGAGTCATTTTTTATACGAACAAACAGGAAAGACGTTTTCAGACACATTCGGATTAAGAATATGCTTTGGCATGATTCAACTCAGACAGGGAGAAAATGTAACCTTCCTGAGAAGCGATGGCTTGTTGCCCCAATCTCTGTCTGTCTGTCTGTCTGTCTGTCCGTCCGTCCATCTGTCCGTCTGTCTATCTATCTATCTATCTATCTATCTATCTATCTATCTATCTATCTATCTATCTATCTATCTATCTCTTTATCTATCTATCTATCTATCTATCTATCTATCTATCTACCGATCTATTTATCTATCTATCTATCTATCTATCTGCCTATCCATTTATCTATCTCTTTCTCCTCACAGCGATGTATATGAATTTGAAACCCCCTTCAGTCATCTTTATTACACGAGGAGGATTCCTGTTGAGGATACATTGAAGTTTTCAAACTTCCTGAAGCAAAGTGAATTAAACTAAATCCAACTTTTCCAATTAGAAACCCAACTGCCAGCAGCTTGTGTGACCAGAATGACTTTGGAGCGGAATAACATTTGGGACAATCTACTTTTTGCTTGTGTCAGAAGTTTCACTTATTTTTCAGAAAGCTCATTCAAACTGATATTCTGCAGTGATTTTTTCTTTCCATTTGTCTTCACACGTGTGTATGTGTGTGCATGACTCTGTGTGTGTGCGCGCGCGATTGTAACAGTCTCTGTATATGCTTATCTTTATGTGTCTCAGTATTTATAGATCAATAAATACGATGTACATATTTTCATTGCTCAGACTGTTTGCCATTTATCCATCCATCATAGCTTGAGTAACATTGCTTTGTTTATAGCTTAGTTGTTTTTAGTAAATGTAAGATGTCTATTCGACTTGTGCCTAACGGTGAACGTAGCCCAGTCTGAGACCTGCGTAATTAGCCATATCACCAACATGGTTGCAAATAAAATTTGTCATGAGTAGGACTACAAAAGGAAACAATGACCCTCCATTCTCTTTCTAAACAGGAGTGAGCAGAAATTCTCAGGGCCATTTGAGTGAGAATTCTCTTCCCCAGAAGTCTGGGTGCCTGCATGTTTGTATTGATTCAAAGCAGTGTTAGTGAGATATTTGAAAGCAGTGTGATCCAAGGATAACGAACTACAGTTAGGAAAGTACAACTGAGGCCGCAACCAGATCAGCCACAATCTTCGTGTCTGGAAGAGCGGAGTCAAAGTGTCTAATGACCCAGCCCTGGTCCTCAGTCCTATGTTCCTATGTCCCATTCGGTTCCTCAAATCTGCCACACTAAAGCTGTAGAAAGCCACTTGCTCCAGCTACCTCATGCACAGAAACCCATTAGGACTGTCACACACCATCTGATGCATGTTGGATAATGTTTTTGGTGGAAAACGTGGGTACCAGTGTGAAACAGCCCCAAACTCTCCTCACAGATGTTTCCCAGTATCCATTAATTTGTCGTGGTCTAGACCTAGATTCACTGTAAAAACAGCCCCCACACTGATCACTGAGATCAGTGACAAAATCCTCTGGTCTTCCTGACTGCAACATTCCAAAGCATGAAAGGACGTAAGAAACAGAAGTAGATCTTTCAGCCCTTCAAGCAGGCCTTCCTCTTCAATGTGGCCATGGCTAATCGGCTGTTGGCCTCAATTCCTCTTTCATGTCCAATTCCTTGTAGCTCTCAAATCTCTGTTGTGTCAAAACCTCAACCACTTCCAAACATTTCAGTGATCAATCTCTCCATACTCTCTGGAATTGAGAAGTTCCGACAGTCACTACTCTCTGTAAGAAGGAAACGGTCCCTGCACATGCAGCATAACCTATTAACATTAACAAAAAATACAAACACGATGTAAATGTGATGGGCACAGATTGCAAGGCAGCATTTGAGTCACAATGGTATCAATGAAACCAAACAAAATTAGAGTAATAAGGAATCAGTGTAAACTCTTCATTGGGCGGAGACATTCATAGCATAGTGTGGTTGTTAGACATCGATCATCTCAGTCCCGGGGTATCATTGCGGGAGATCTTCAAGGTAGCTTCCTCGACATAAACATTTTCAGCTGTTTTATCAATGTCTTACCCCCTTAATACGGTTAGAAATTGGGATTTCACTGAAGATGACAAAATGATCACAACTTGTCAGGCCTCAGTTCCTGAAGCAGTCTGTGTCAGTGTGTAGCAAGAACTGGGAAACATTCAAGCTTGAAATATGAAAGTGTGGGTAACATTCATGTCACAGCACTACAAGACACAGAACATATCTGTAGTAAAAGGAAAAGCTCATTCAGCCCCATGAGATCATTTCACAGGAGTATAAGAAAGTCTTTCAGTCCATGGAGATTTTGGAGAGCAAGTGGCACAGCCCATTCAGCCATTCCTGCCTATTACATCAGAAGAGAGTGTGTCTTGTCAGCACATCAAACTTTTAAACAGGACTCAGAGGTTGCCTAATCTGGCCCAGGAGCCTCTTCCATGGAATGAGGAAGATGCCATTCAGCCCTTCGAACCACTTATACAGAAATAGGAGGACATTATTGCCGGCCCAACATGACTAATCAATGAAGCACAGACTGCACAGATAGACTGTCCCATGTTGCTCCTTCTGGCTGCATAGCTAATGGTACTTTCATGTAATTTGCTGATTGTGAGAAGGGAAAGTGGATCGGTTATGCCACCCTCAAAGATACGTCTTCCATCTCCGAGAATACAAATTGGTTTTCTATATGGAGGTCAGAAACTGGAAGCGATGGCAAACTCCGTCTGATGTAGGGCACTGTGGTGCCTGACAGGTTTGTGAACAACATGAGAATCAGTGCAGGGTCACACACCAACTGCCAAATAAAGTGGTGAGAGTTCATCGAGAGCCTGGAGCTCTCTTAACCTGAAGATGAGGTGTCAACTTGGCGAGGCTACCAAAGAGGACTATTTGTATGTCAACAGCATAAGCTGCAAGTGATGGAGCGAAGCAATTTCACAGCAAATGGGTCAGATCTCAGCCCTGCAGCCCTGGTACATCCACTTGTGTATGATGGTGGAGAATCAAACAATGCACTGGAGGAGGAGGCTCCACAAATATTCCCATCCGCAATGATGGAAGAGCCCAGCACATCAGTGCAAAAGGTAAGGCTGAAGCTTTGGCTGCTATCTTCAGCCAGAAATGCCATGTGGGTGATCCATTTTGGCTTCCTCCACCAGTCCCCGCCATGACAAATACCAGTCTTCAGCAAAATCTATTCATTCTATGTGATACCAAGAAATGTTTGGAGACACTGAATACTGAAAAGGCTACAGGCCCAGATAACATTCTGGCATTATATTGAAGTCTTATGCTCTAGAACATGCCATTCCCCTAACCAAGCTGTTCCAGGCAGTTACAACACTGGGAACTACCTGGCAACATATAAAATTGGCCAGGTAGTTTCTGTACGTGAAAAGCAGGACAACTCTTACCTGAATAATTAATGTCCCATCCGTCTACTTTCTATCACCAATAAAGTGGTGGGTGGTATCCTCAATATTACTATTGAACAGCACCTTGCAATCAATTACTTGCTCAGTGAAGTCCAGTTTGGGTTTCACTGGGGTCATTCAACTCGTGACCTCATTAAAGCCTTGGTTCAAACATGGACAAAAGCACTGAATTCATGAGCTGAAATGAGAGTGACAGTGCTTGGCCTGAAGGCTGCATTCGACTGAGTGTGGCATCAAGGAGCCTGATTAAAAATGGAATAAATTGGTATCGGGGCACACTCTTGAGTGATTAGACATATACTTGGCACAAAGAGCGATGGCCATGGCTGTTGGAGGTTAGCCAACATATCTCCTTGACATCACAGCATGAGCTCTGCAAGGTAGTTTCGAGTGCCCAACATTCCCTCCAGCATCAATTCAGAGGTGAGGATATTGATTGATGAATGCATAATGTTCAACACCATTCACAAGTCATCGGATATCAAAACAGTCCATATTCTAATGCAACAAGATCTGAACAGCATCCAGGCTTGGGCGAAAGGATTTGCCCCAGACAAATGCCAGGCTATGGCCATCGCCAATAAGAAACATTCCAACCACGGCCCCTTGACATTCAATGGTGTTACCATCACTAAATCCCCCTCTTTATCATTCTGGGAGCTATCGTTGATCAGAAACACAGCTGGACTCACCACAGAAATGCAGTGTCTACAAAAGCAGGCCAGAAGCGAAGAATACTTTGGCAAGGAATTCAGATCCTGACTCCTCAAAGCCTGTCTACTATCTTCAAGGCACAAGTCAGGAGTGTGACAGAATACTACCACTTACTTGGAACAATGCAGCACCAACAACACTCAAAAAACTTGACATCCTCTAAGACAGAAGCGTCGACTCCCTTCAGCACCAACGCTCGGTGGCAGCAGTGTGTACTATCTGCAAGATAGCCTGCAGAAATTCACCAGTGATCCTCAGACAGCACCTTCTAAACTCATGATCATTTCCATCGAGAAGGACAAGGGCAGAAGATATCTAGAAACATCACCATAATCGAGTTCCCCTTCAAGACACTAATCATCCTAATGTGGATAATATATTGTGATTTCCTGCACTGTTGCTCAGTCAAAATCCTTGAATTCCCTCACAAATGACATTTTGGGTCAACCCAAAGAAGGTAGTCTGCATTGGTTCAAGAAGGCAGGTCATCACCAACTTCTCAAGAGCCAAAAGGGTAATAAATGTTGGCCCAGCTAGCGATGCCCAATTCACACGAATGAAAACTAAAAGAAAAACGAAAAACAACGTGAAGGTTTGGCAGGGATTTGTAAACTATCTGCAGGCACGTATCAATGTTTTATTTCAGACATATGTGATGGTGCATAAACTTCCATCTTTCAATGAAATCAGCTCTTATTCTGTCACAGTACGACAGATTAAAAACTCATTTTGATTAGATGGCCTACGGTGTGTAAACAGGCCCTTTGGCCCAACAAGTCCACACCGCCTCTTGAAGAATCCCACCCAGACCCGTCCCCTATTACCACACATCCCTGAACACTACGGGCAATTTAACATGGCCAATCCACCTAGCCTGCACATCTTTGGACTGTGGGAGGAAACCGGAGCACCCGGAGGAAACCCACGCAGACACGGGGAGAATGTGCAAACTCCACACAGAACAGTTGCCCGAGGCTGGAATCAAACCCGGGTCCCTGGTACTGTGAGGCTGCAGTGCTAATCATTGAGCAACCATGCCACCCCAGTTTTCTACACACTCTCCTCATGTCAGCGTCATCTCAGGAATTAGTTTGGTGAAACACCTTTGCATTCTGTCTGTGGCAAAGAATCCTTATTAAGGAGAGAAAACCTGCACACGATGCTCAACAAATGCAGAAAGGTGTCTTTAACCCCATACCGGAATCATTTTGCAATGAAAGACAATACACAATTTACTGTTCTGATCACTTGCTAACCCGCCTGATTTCTGTCAGCAACTCATGACCAAGGCAATCCAGGTCCTTTTCGACAACATCATTTCTCAAAACCTCATTTTCTAATAAGTACAAAATAATAAGGATGGCATTTTTTTTTGCTCGCATGCAAGTCACTTCTTTGCCTTGTGAACATCTGTGCTCCAAGCACTGATGTCTGTGATACCCTCTGAGTGGTTACCTTCAGCGTACAGAAGGACATGGCTCACTGTATTCTCTCCATTATCCAAATTTCATCCATGTAATACATTCCCCCTTACCCAAGGAATCTAAATGGGTTTACTCACCTGTGTGCAACCACATCAAAGGTCTTCTATAAGTTCAAATACATCACTCCCACTAGTTCTCATTTGCCGATGCCATAACCAACATCCTGGACAAACTCCAGCAGATTTATCAGATAATTTCCCATTCATTAATTTAGGCTGACTCTACCAAATTATATCATCATTTTCCATATATCTAGTTGTTACATTAATTACAAAAAACTGATATTTTCTCATAACTGACATCATGTTATCCACTACTTAATTTTCTGTTCTCCCTTTTCATCCTGTTTTAGATATTTGTGATCACAATGGCTACTTCCAGTCAGCAGGATCATTTCCAAAATCTTGACCTCCCTCAATATTCCGGAATGTAGATCATAGAATCATGGAACTTACAGTACAAAATGAAGCTATTGACCCATCGTGTCTGTATCAACTCCTGAAAGAGCAATCCAGCAAGTTTAATGCTCCAGCTGTATATCCGTAGCCCTCTAAAGTCATCATACATCTGATGCAGCAAAATATCACTGTTCAAAAGAATGTATTTTTTGAATACATCCTCTTTATTCTTCCTAATTTGATACATATCCTCATTTTTACCAGTCAACCTGTTCCCTAATATTACTGGAAGGTTTTTACGTTCCTCCCTCTGTGGAGACAGACCAACATGTTCACGTCCACTGGACAGAGATGACATCTGTCACCTCATGAATACGTCAGAGGATGGCTCTCTGGAACATGATGGGCATGTAAATCAACCCTGCCCAGAAATTTCTAGAATTAAACCAGTTAACTTCATGGCCAGAGTCAGCACAGACTTCTCCCTGGTGTGAGACTACAGGTTATACTGAAAGTGGTGACACAGCTCTGGGATCTCTTCATTGTTGAATAAAACTGGCTTCAAGCTTTGCAACTGAAATGAGTACAACATTGGAAAGCATTCCATGAAACTCCAGAGAGGAGACCTCAGTGCCCTGATACTCGCTGTTCACAGAGCTTCCCTTCGATGCAGACTCTGTCCTATTTGTTAGCCATATTGAAATCCCAGATGCACTGTAAACGCAGCAACCATATCTCTCACAGAGTGGAGTCACCGGACCTTCAGGTCTCCCGAAATGAATGCAGCAGCTGACAACACAATCCGAAGAAACCACGAAAATAACATTCACCGGCTTTCCAATGACAGGGGAAAGTCAAATTTGTGCATACGTGGCGCACACATTCAGTTTTGAAAATGCCTTCCTCTCCTCATTTTCTGTTCCTGGACGATAAACTGTTACATCTTTATGCAGTCCCAGTGACCTGAAATACTTGCAGTTCCACTTTCCATAAAAGTAGTTTACAATACAATTGCACATTTTTTCTGTACCTCTGTCACAATAACAGTAAAACCACTATTACCGGTGAAGATGGTTGGACATGCTGGGAGGAGGCACTCTAGCGATATTTTATGCAGACTGTTAATCCAAGGACCCAGTTAATGACCCGGACCCAGGATTCGAATCCTGGATTCCAGATGTTTGAATTTGAATTCAACAAAATATCTGGAATTATGTATTTATTGAAACTGTGAAACCATCATCGATTGTCAGAGAGAAAAAAAATATCTGGCCCACCACTGTACTTCATGGAAGAAATCAGCCATCTTCAACTGGTCTGGCCGTCAGCGACTGCAGAGCCAAAGCAATGTGATTGGCTCTCAACTGCCATCTGAAATGGGCAAGACAGCCATTCAGTTATATCAGTCACTGCAAGGTCCCAGGGAAATGAACAGAATGGCTCTGGGCATTGACACACGTGGACCGCAGTGGTTGAAGAAAGCAGCTCACTGACACCTTCTGGAGGGCAAGCAGGAAAAGGCAATAATTGCTGGCCCAGCCAGCGATGCTGACGTCCAATTAATGAATAAAGGAAGATGAGCACACTCAGGGAAGAGAAGCAAAGGGAACATAACTCACTTTAAACATGGACTTGGACACATATTGCACGGGAATGATATTCAGTAATATTGTAATAGGCCAAAAATAAACACGATTAGCCTCACATTTGATTTCCATTCCAGCTGATCATCAGCAGTGTCCCTAATTGCTTCTTTTTATCTCTCTCTTTCTCCATGCATTCAACACACTCCTTCTCTCCTTCAAAACATACATCTCTGTCATCAGATTCAATCACATTATTTCCCAGCTGCTTTCAGTTCCAATGTGTGGCCAGTGGACTCAAAATGCACACTCTGTTCTTCTTTCGGCAGGGGCTTCAAAACCTGTTCAATTTCCTCAGCAATAATGGGAACTGCAGATGCTGGAGAATCCAAGATAATAAAAGGTGAGGCTGGATGAACACAGCAGGCCAAGCAGCATCTCAGGAGCACAAAACCTGATGTTTCGGGCCTGGACCCTTCATCAGAGAGGGGGATGGGGTGAGGGTTCTGGAACAAATAGGGAGAGAGGGGGAGGCAGACCGAAGATGGAGAGAAAAGAAGATAGGTGGAGAGCAGAGTATAGGTGGGGAGGTAGGGAGGGGATGGGTCAGTCCAGGGAAGATGGAGAGGTCAAGGAGGTGGGATGAGGTTAGTAGGTAGGAGATGGAGGGGCGGCTTGGGGTGGGAGGAAGGGATGGGTGAGAGGAAGAACAGGTTAGGGAGGCAGAGACAGGTTGGACTGGTTTTGGGATGCAGTGGGTGGAGGGGAAGAGCTGGGCTGGTTGTGTGGTGCAGTGAGGGGAAGGGACGAACTGGGCTGGTTTTGGGATGCGGTGGGGGAAGGGGAGGTTTTGAATCTGGTGAAGTCCACATTGATAGCATTGGGCTGCAGGGTTCCCAAGCGGAATATGAGTTGCTGTTCCTGCAACCTTCGGGTGGCATCATTGTGGCACTGCAGGAGGCCATGATGGACATGTCATCTAAAGAATGGGAGGGGGAGTGGAAATGGTTTACGACTGGGACGTGCAGTTGTTTATTGCGAACCGAGCGCAGGTGTTCTGCAAAGCGGTCCCCAAGCCTCCGCTTGGTTTCCCCAATGTAGAGAAAGCCACACCGGTTACAGTGGATGCAGTATACCACGTTGGCAGATGTGCAGGTGAACCTATGCTTAATGTGGAAAGTCCCCTCCCCCCACAGCACCACACAAGCAGCCCAGCTCTTCCCCTCCACCTACTGCTTCACAAAACCAGTCCAATCTGTCTCTGCCTCCCTAAACTGTTCTTCCTCTCACCCATCCCTTCCTCCCTCACCAAGCCACACCTCCATCTCCTACCTACTAACCTCATCCCACCTCCTTGGCCTGTCCGTCTTCCTTGGACTGACCTATCCCCTCCCTACCTCCCCACCTATACTCTCCTCTCCACCTATCTTCTTTTCTCTCCATCTTCGGTCCGCCTCCCCGTCTCTCCCTATTTAGTCCTGAACCCTCACCCCATCCCCCTCTCTGATGAAGGGTCTAGCCCCGAAACGTCAGCTTTTGTGCTCCTGAGATGCTGCTGGGCCTGCTGTGTTCATCCAGCCTCACATTTTATTATCATCAATTTCCTCAGCACTTGCTTTTCCTTTTTGTTTCAGGCCTCCAGCATCCTTCTTTGTTTGCTTTAACGTTTTCTTTTGTGATTTCATGGGATTTTGGCATTATTGGAAAGGGCCAGCATTTGTTCACCGTCGCTAATTGTTCTTGCCTGTGAGGTCAATTCTCAAGGTAGTAACGAGCCAAGCGCATTATTATGGGTCTGAGGTCACTCTTAGTGCAGATCAACATTACTACTCTGACACAGTGACCATATTGTAACGTAAATTCAGACACAAGAACAAGTTTCTGACCAAATATTTGTAACTGGAAGATTGGCTGGTGGAGAGCTAGAAACATAAAGTCTGTGTGATACCAAGTCATAGTTAATGGTTTATTCTACAGCAACAATGACACAGAGGTGGAGCCTGGGGGTATTATCGAGCTGGTCGTGGACCAGTTTGCTGATGGAGAGAATAATGATACATAAATCAGTTCAGGGCAAAAACGGTCCTCAAAGTTGTGAGCAGTCATGTCTGTAAAGGAAGGGTCTTAAATTCATGGAAATGAACGGTATTTGTAATTGAAACAAAAGAAAATAGATTCCACCTTTGCCCAAGTATGGATAACGGAAATAGCAATGAAGTTCAACATGGTTTCTGGCATTAAAGAATGGTCAGAGACAGTGACTTACCAGGAACACCAACAATAGCGAGGAGGGGATAGTAACCGGCTTGAATGATCATCAGTAGACCGTATATTCGCCATGTTAACAGGGCCCAAGGCTTTGAAAGGTAGAAAAGACCCTCAGATAAACTCCTATCCATTGTTGTAACATTCCAGTCTATTGTTCTCAGATTCTGATCCATTGTTGTAACATTCCAGTCTATTGTTCTCAGATTCTGATCCATTGTTGTAACATTCCAGTCTATTGTTCTCAGATTCTGATCCATTGTTGTAACATTCCAGTCTAGTGTTCTCAGATTCTGATCCATTGTTGTAACATTCCCGTCTATTGTTCTCAGACTCTAACCGATTGTTGTAACATTCCCGTCTATTGTTCTCAGATTCTGATCTCTCTGCGCCCTCTCTCTGCAGCTGCTGATCCCTGTTAGTGCTTTGGCCGATGCTCACGCTTATACTATGGGATAACACACTGAATGGGGCCCCTTAGTAATAGGAGAGAGAAAGCCTCCTGTGACACAATTAGAATCCATGGAGACTGACATCAATCACAGTCACTGAACAAACAGTTCCAGTTAACTCCTTTAATTAGAGAACCTTCAGTTCAATATAATAAGTGGACTTGTTTGGGTGACTTAATCTCTGGCTATTGGCCTTATCTCCGATTACACATTGCTCTGATGAAGTCAGTTGTGTGGGAGAATAATGGCTGCTTCCTTTTTTGCCGGTTAAATGATTCTACAGTGCTGCCCATGTACAATGCAGTAACCACCTCCCCCCTCAAAAAAAGTCAAGAGGTTGTTCCAGTGCTGGTCTTTCCTCCACTAGAACAAGCTCCAGCCACTGGGCATAGTTGTTATGACCATAGAGAGGAAGTGTGGATTTGGCTGGACATCCCTGTCATTTATCTAAGAAGACATTTTTTTTTCAACACACTATACACTTTAGCTTTCTTTTTACTATACACTGAAAACCATCTTATTGAAGTTTATTTGTTTTAAAGTTGTAAAAATTTGATTTTGTAAACTGAGTCCAAAGCCAGACTTGGCGTGAACAATGACCTTCCCCATTTAAACCCATGGATTAATGACAGAAAGAATATGATACCGGCTGGGAGACAGATAGGAATGAAGCAGTGGCAGTGGAGACTGGAGGGGAGTACAATGATCTCCCCCAGTCACCAGTTTTTGACCATCACTTTTTTTGGGAGGCAGAATGAAGTGTGATGCAGAGCAAATAGACAGGCTACATTTGGGAGATGAAAGGCCCAAAGACATTGTGAATAGAACAGGGTAATTTTAAATGCGACGTCGGGAAATATGTTTTATATGTAGACTGTTTAATCACAGGGTATACATGTTGATAAGATTCTTCATATCCGGACAGGATATTCGAAATTAAATATAGATACAGCTAATAGATGTAGGGCTACAGGATGATTTCTGGACAATAACAGTAGAAATATAGCTCATTCGGACCTCCTGCAGTAATGAAGAGCTGTGTGACCACTAATTTTCCTGTAATTATTCTGTGACATGTATTAAGGGGTGGCATCGTTGTTAGGACTGCTGCCTCACAGTGACTGGGAGTTGGGTTCGATTCTACCCTTAGGCGACTGTCTGTGTGCAGGTTGGATGTTCTCCTGTGTCTGCAATGTGTTTTCTCTGGGTGCTTCCATTTCCTTCCACAGTGCAAGGAAGTGCAGGCTGGTGGCATGGCCATGCTGAATTGCCTGTAATGTTCAAGGATGTATAGATTAGGTGGTTACAGGGGGAAGGGTCTTGGTGGGATGCTCTGAGAGTAAGTGTGACCTTGTTGGGCTGAAGGGCCATTTTCTATGCTCTAGGGATTCTATGAAAAGTTTTCAGAGCATGTGGAGAGAGGCTTGTTCAATAAAGAACACAACATGTGTCATCATCAATAATCTATTCCGGTTTTTGCTTTCATGAAGTTCAGCTGTTTCTAAAGTGTCTTTTCAATCAACATCAATTTTCTGAGATTCACGTATTTAGGAGGATATTCACAAAAAACAAAGTTTGTTTGGGAACATAACGAAGAAACAGACACCATTTTTATACAAGTATCACCAGCACAACTTCCTTAATGGGAAAAGAAATGGACTATGTTTTGTCTGATCTGAACCAATACAGTGAAGCTAAAATTTCAGTCGACTCTCAAGTGTTTGGTTATGGTCATTACATGAGTAACTATAAAGTTTCTATGTTTGACAGGTTCCCCAAGTATCGATGACATATTGAGTTGTGATGACTTGCCATGAAATTAGTGAACTCAATGACACTGACATCATACGATCAATCCTCTGAAAGTAACCATTTGAAAACAAACAACAAATAAGCAAAAGAGAAGTGCAGCACAGGAACAAGCCCTTCACCCTTTCAAGCCTGTGCTGATCGTCATGACCTGACTAAAGAAAAAGCATCTGCCCTCATTTCTTCCATATCCCTCCATTCCCTCTCTATTCATGTAACCATCCAAATGTCTTCTAATTTTTGCCAACGTGCCTCCTTCTATCATCTCTTATGGCAGTGTATTCCAAGCTCCTACCACTCCATATGAAAAAAAACTTTTTGCGCACATCTTGCTCAACGTTTGCGCTCTCACCTTGAACCTGTGCCCCTTTGTAATTGAAACATCAACCCTGGGAAAAATAAAAACCTGTAACTATCCACCCTATCCATGCCTCTCATAATTTTGTAGGCCTCTCTTCGGTCACCTCTCAGCCGCCGTCTTTCCAGTAAAAACAATCCCATTCTTTTTTAACCTTTCGTCATTGTCAATGACCTCGAGAATGGCCAACATCCTGGTGAACCTTCTCTGCACTCTCTCCAAATCTTCCACATCTTTCTGGCAATGTGGCAATCAAAACGGCGGGAATCACAGACTCAATGTAATGTCATTCTCTTAGTGTCACTGGAATCAGACTCATCCAGCAAGGTATTACCATTCTGAAACTTTAGACCCAACTATGAAAGCATAAAATATCTTGGTATTTTGATAAAAATGCATTCATCTGTGTTTTGGAAGGCACTAGCAAGGGTAGATAATAAAATGTGAGGCTGGATGAACACAGCAGGCCAAGCAGCATCTCAGGAGCACAAAAGCTGACGTTTCGGGCCTAGACCCTTCATCAGAGAGGGGGATGGGGAGAGGGAACTGGAATAAATAGGGAGAGAGGGGGAGGCGGACCAAAGATGGAGAGTAAAGAAGATAGGTGGAGAGAGTGTAGGTGGGGAGGTAGGGAGGGGATAGGTCGGTCCAGGGAAGACGGACAGGTCAAGGAGGTGGGATGAGGTTAGTAGGTAGCTGGGGGTGCGGCTTGGGGTGGGAGGAAGGGATGGGTGAGAGGAAGAACCGGTTAGGGAGGTAGAGACAGGTTGGACTGGTTTTGGGATGCAGTGGGTGGGGGGGGAAGAGCTGGGCTGGTTGTGTGGTGCAGTGGGGGGAGGGGACGAACTGGGCTGGTTTAGGGATGTAGTAGGGGAAGGGGAGATTTTGAAACTGGTGAAGTCCACATTGAAACCATATGGCTGCAGGGTTCCCAGGCGGAATATGAGTTGCTGTTCCTGCAACCTTTGGGTGGCATCATTGTGGCACTGCAGGAGGCCCATGATGGACATGTCATCTGGAGAATGGGAGAGGGAGTGGAAATGGTTTGCGACTGGGAGGTGCAGTTGTTGGTTGCGAACTGAGCGGAGGTGTTCTGCAAAGCGGTCCCCAAGCCTCCGCTTGGTTTCCCCAATGTAGAGGAAGCCGCACCGGGTACAGTGGATGCAGTATACCACATTGGCAGATGTGCAGGTGAACCTCTGCTTAATGTGGAATGTCATCTTGGGGCCTGGGATGGGGGTGAGGGAGGAGACGTGGGGACAGGTGTAGCATTTCCTGCGGTTGCAGGGGAAGGTGCCGGGTGTGGTGGGTTTGGAGGGCAGTGTGGAGCGAACAAGGCAGTCATGGAGAGAGTGGTCTCTCCGGAAAGCTGACAGGGGAGAGAATGGAAAAATGTCTTGGGTGGTGGGGTCGGATTGTCAATGGCAGAAGTGTCGGAGGATAATGCGTTGTATCCGGAGGTTGGTAGGGTGGTGTGTGAGAACGAGGGGGATCCTCTTGGGGCGGTTGTGGCGGGGGCGGGGTGTGAGGGATGTGTTGCGGGAAATACGGGAGACGCGGTCAAGGGTGTTCTCGATCACTGTGGGGGGAAAGTTGCGGTCCTTAAAGAACTTGGACATCTGGGATGTGCGGGAGTGGAATGTCTTATCGTGGGAGCAGATGCGGCGGAGGCGGAGGAATTGGGAATAGGGGATGGAATTTTTGCAGGAGGGTGGGTGGGAGGAGGTGTATTCTAGGTAGCTGTGGGAGTCAGTGGGCTTGAAATGGACATCAGTTACAAGCTGGTTGCCTGAGATGGAGACTGAGAGGTCCAGGAAGGTGAGGGATGTGCTGGAGATGGCCCAGGTGAACTGAAGGTTGGGGTGGAAGGTGTTGATGAAGTGGATGAACTGTTCGAGCTCCTCCGAGGAGCAAGAGGCGGCGCCGATACAGTCATCAATGTACCGGAGGAAGAGGTGGGGTTTGGGGCCTGTGTAGGTGCGGAAGAGGGACTGTTCCACGTAACAAACAAAGAGGCAGGCATAGCTGGGGCCCATGCGGGTGCCCATAGCCACCCACTTAGTCTGTAGGAAGTGGGAGGAGTCAAAAGAGAAGTTGTTGAGTGTGAGGACGAGTTCAGCTGGGCGGATGAGAGTGTCGGTGGAGGGGGACTGGTCGGGCCTGCGGGATAGGAAGAAGCGGAGAGCCTTGAGGCCATCTCCATGCGGAATGCAGGTGTACAGGGACTGGACGTCCATGGTGAATATGAGGTGTTGGGGGCCAGGGAATTGGAAGTCCTGGAGGAGGTGGAGGGCGTGGGTGGTGTCACGGACGTAGGTGGGGAGTTCCTGGACCAAAGGGGAGAAAATGGAGTCCAGATATTTGGAGATGAGTTCGGTGGGGCAGGAGCAGGCTGAGACGATGGGTCGACCAGGGCAGGCAGGTTTGTGGATTTTGGGAAGGAGATAGAAACGGGCCGTGCGGGGTTGGGGAACAATGAGGTTGGAGGCTGTGGGTGGGAGGTCCCCTGTGGTGATGAGGTCGTGAATGGTGTTGGAGATGATGGTTTGGTGCTCGGGTGTGGGGTCATGATCGAGGAGGCAGTAGGAGGTGGTGTCGGAGAGTTGGCGTCTGGCCTCGGCGATGTAGAGGTCAGTGCGCCATACTACCACTGCGCCACCCTTGTCTGCGGGTTTGATGGTGAGGTTGGGTTTGGAGCGGAGGGAGCGGAGGGCTGCCCGTTCTGCGGGGGAGAGGTTGGAGTGGGTGAGAGGGGTGGAGAGGTGGAGGCGGCTAATGTCTCGACGGCAGTTGTAGATGAAGAGGTCGAGGGAGGGTAGGAGGCCTGGGGGTGGTGTCCAGGAGGAGGACTTGTGTTGGAAGCGGGTGAAGGGGTCAGTGGAAGGAGGGTTGGGTTCCCGGTTGAAGAAGTAGGCATGCAGGCGAAGACGGCGGAAAAACTGCTCTGTATCCAAGCCTGCTGTGTTCATCCAGCCTCACATTTTATTATCTATATCCAACCGTGACTGGTATTCGTTGATGTGTGGTTGTAGGGGGACAAAGGTGAGCCCCTTGCTAAGGACTGACCGTTCGTCCTCAGTCAGTGGGAGGTCTGGGGGGATGGTGAAGATGCGGCAGGGCTCAGTGTGGCTGTCTCCTCGGGGGTTGCTGGCTGTGGAGGTTGTGGGCGGAGCGATTAGGTCGTCGGCCGTGGGCGGGGTTCCGTCGGCCGTGGGCGGGGTTTCGCCGGCGACGGCCGTGGGCGGGGTTCCGTCGGCTGTTGGAGGATTGGGGTGGGCGGCTGCAGCTGCGGTGAGGGTAGTGTGTGGGGTGTTGTACCTGGACGTGGGGGTGGTGACTGCAGCAGCGGTTCCGGAATTTCTGTGGCCGGCGGAGGCGGATGTTACGTCATCGGTGGGGTCTCCGGCCGTGTCCTCATGGTCAATGGCGGCGGGTGCATGGTTGGGGAGGGGCAGGGACAGACTCGGGATTTGGGAGGCGCAGGAATCCTCTTGTGGGTGGCAGGGGCCCGTGAGTTGGTTGTACTTACGATTTTTGGTGTCCAGTAAAGCTGAGTGGAACTGGGTGTTCAGTCTGTGGATCCTGCGGAGGATGAAAAACAGCAGGGGTCCTCTGCAGGTCTGGGAGAGGGATGCTCTGAGCTGGGGCAGGCTGGATTGCAGTGCGTGGAGGTGCCGGCGCATGGCTGCGAGTGTCTGTTTCAGAACTCGCAGGGAGAAACGCTTCTGAAGGGTCTGAATATTCTGGGTGGAGAGGTGGTCACGGTTGGGACCAAATTGGGAAGGCTGAAATGTAGACTGTAGTCCCTTGGGGATGATCTGGTTCCGTAGGCAGGTGCTGAGGAAGGTGACGAAGGTGGCTGTGGTACCTGGTTTGCTTCAGGACATGGTCGAGCAGTTTCAAGGCCGAAGAGATTACAAGAGAGTTGCAATGGGAGAGAGATTCCCTGAGGTTGGTCCGGAGGGAGGAGGGTAACTTCTTCAGGTTAGGCATCCCTGGAAGAGGCTTCGCAGTGAGGTTAGAATAGTATCAGAGATAATGGGATCTGCAGATGCTGGAGAATTCCAAGATAACAAAATGTGAGGCTGGATGAACACAGCAGGCCAAGCAGCATCTCAGGAGCACAAAAGCTCAACAACTTCTCTTTTGACTCCTCCTACTTCCGACAGACTAAGGGGCACCCGCATGGGCCCCAGTTATGCCTGCCTCTTTGTAGGTTACGTGGAACAGTCCCTCTTCCGCACCTACACAGGCCCCAAACCCCACCTCTTCCTCCGGTACATTGATGACTGTATCGGCGCCGCCTCTTGCTCCCCAGAGGAGCTCGAACAGTTCATCCACTTCACCAACACGTTCCACCGCAACCTTCAGTTCACCTGGGCCATCTCCAGCACATCCCTCACCTTCCTGGACCTCTCAGTCTCCATCTCAGGCAACCAGCTTGTAACTGATGTCCATTTCAAGCCCACTGACTCCCACAGCAACCTAGAATACACCTCCTCCCACCCACCCTCCTGCAAAAATTCCATCCCCTATTCCCAATTCCTCCGCCTCCGCCACATCTGCCCCCACGATAAGACATTCCACTCCCGCACATCCCAGATGTCCAAGTTCTTTAAGGACCGCAACTTTCCCCCCAGAGTGATCGAGAACACCCTTGACCGCGTCTCCCGTATTTCCCGCAACACATCCCTCACACCCCGCCCCCGCCACAACCGCCCCAAGAGGATCCCCCTCGTTCTCACACACCACCCTACCAACCTCCGGATACAACGCATTATCCTCCGACACTTCTGCCATTTACAATCTGACCCCACCACCCAAGACATTTTTCCATCCCCGCCCCTGTCAGCTTTCCGGAGAGACCACTCTCTCCGTGACTGCCTTGTTCGCTCCACACTGCCCTCCAACCCCACCACACCCGGCACCTTCCCCTGCAACCGCAGGAAATGCTACACCTGTCCCCACACCTCCTCAATCACCCCTATCCCAGGCCCCAAGATGACATTCCACATTAAGCAGAGGTTCACCTGCACATCTGCCAATGTGGTATACTGCATCCACTGTACCCGGTGCGGCTTCCTCTACATTGGGGAAACCAAGCGGAGGCTTGGGGACCGCTTTGCAGAACACCTCCGCTCAGTTCGCAACAAACAACTGCACCTCCCAGTCGCAAACCATTTCCACTCCCCCTCCCATTCTCTAGATGACATGTCCATCATGGGCCTCCTGCACTGCCACAATGATGCCACCCGAAGGTTGCAGGAACAGCAACTCATATTCCGCCTGGGAACCCTGCAGCCATATGGTATCAATGTGGACTTCACCAGTTTCAAAATCTCCCCTTCCCCTACTGCATCCCTCAACCAGCCCAGTTCGTCCCCTCCCCCCACTGCACCACACAACCAGCCCAGCTCTTCCCCCCAACCCACTGCATCCCAAAACCAGTCCAACCTGTCTCTACCTCCCTAACCGGTTCTTCCTCTCACCCATCCCTTCCTCCCACCCCAAGCCGCACCCCCATCTACCTACTAACCTCATCCCACCTCCTTGACCTGTCCTTCTTCCCTGGACTGACCTATCCCCTCCCTACCTCCCCACCTACACTCTCTCCACCTGTCTTCTTTACTCTCCATCTTCGGTCCGCCTCCCCCTCTCTCCCTATTTATTCCAGTTCCCTCTCCCCATCCCCCTCTCTGATGAAGGGTCTAGGCTCGAAAAGTCCGCTTTTGTGCTCCTGAGATGCTGGCTGGCCTGCTGTGTTCATCCAGCCTCACATTTTATTATCTTGGAATTCTCCAGCATCTGCAGTTCCCATTATCTCTGATACTAGCAAGGGTAGCGTTTGTCATCCCCAAAAGCTCTGGGAAATTTGACAGAGGGTTTCCTCCTTGAACGTCTTCTATCTAAGTGGTGCAGATACAGACGCAGACCTCTGTGAAAGGGGATTCCAAGATATTTCAACTAGCTGACAGTGAAGGAACACCAAATTAGTCCTCAGTGCCACAATTAAAGCATTGCTGTCCACTTAATTTACAGTAAAGCAGTGCTCCTTGGTCATTCTAATGGTCATACACATTGGCCAAGTTAGATTAGCGAATGTCGATTGAATGATGAATTGATGACGTGGTTATTGGGGCAGTTCATTAGAACAGTATTTTCCAGATACAACCAGAGAGCAATATATCTGGTAATATGCAATGGCACAGGATTCATCAATGACCTCATAGCTAACACGCACCGAGGTATCAGTGATCACAGTGTGACAGAGTGTACTTTTAGGGAGGGATGGCTGGCTCTAAGATGACCGCTGGAAACCTATGTGTATGGAAACTGGTAACAGTGTGAAGTTAGGGCTGGCTGCAATGTATTGGTAAATTAGCTTAGGAGCTGGGTCAGTAGACTTGCAATATTAGACATTTGAGGAGATATTTCAGAACATTCAAAAAGCAAAACAGCAGTCAGAAAGACTCAAAGAGAATGAAGCACCATCCAAGGCTAAAGAAGGATTTTAAAGATAAGGTGAACTTTCAAGAAGAAGCGTTGAATTTCACAAAGGTATTCATATTCAGACAAATGCACACAGGGCACATTTCTTAGGAGAGTACATTTTATATGCCTTCTTTTCATCGATGCTACCAGTTGTGAAGAATAGTTCCTGTTCTCGAAACATTAACCCCTCTTTCAAAATGGAGCTGACATCATGCGACTCCTTGCGATATACTTAGAACAGATATAACCTGACCATTCCTTATTAATGTTCTTCATTTTAACTTAAATCTAAATCTGTAAAAAAAATAGTAATAATGCTCTTTTAAATGGGTTAAGAATGCTGCAGTTGTTCCGACCCGAGTACTGACGACGCTTGACTCGCAGCCCCAGGACAACAAATAATGTTGATCTTGCTGCCCTTGATCTCGCCCACTCCATGTCCTGTGCCATGTAACCAATGTACCTCTGTCTAGATCTTCACGCAAATTCTGATTTGTTTATCCTTGCTTACTATGATCTGCTTGTCTTGTTCCTAAAGAAAGTTTTTCACTGTAGTTCGGTACATATGATAACCTGTCAATCAATCATTTCCACAGATGATGCCTGTTGGACTGAATTTATCCAGAAATTTCTGATTTTGTTAGAGAACGTTGTTCCATTTTGATTGCTAGACTTCAGGAAGTGTGTAATTGCACTACAGGGTGCCCAGAGCCGATCAACAAGGATATTACCTGGGATTGACCATTTCCACTGAGAAGGCAGACGATCTAGGCTGGGTTGTTTTTTTTTCTGATAGCAGAGAAAGCTCATTGGGGAGCTGATTAACGTTTATAAAATTATGAAGGGCATACATACGGGAGATTGAACTGACCTTCATCTTATTGAAAAGGATGATTAACCTTCGAGTAAGATTAAAAACATGGGGCAGAAGGTTTACGGGAGATTTAAGGAAGATGTGTTTCTCTCGCAGATAGTTCTGGGCATCTGATATTCACTGCCTGAAAGTGTGGCTAAGCTAAGCATCCTCAGAACATTTTAGGAGTGTTTAGATGGTCACTTGAAGTGCCAGATCTCACAGGGATAGTGTTGAAAATGGGATGAGGACGAACAGATATAAAAGCAGAAGTTGCTAGAAAAGTTTGACAGATCTGGCAACATGCGGGAAGAAAAACCGCAGTTACTTTTCAAATCTAGTGACCCTTCTTTCAGAGGATAAAGCATATTTTTATTGAAAGACACAAAAAATAATGCACCATAGCCAACTTGCTGTACTTTAAAGCTCGTGTAGGCGAGGTTCTAGGTACAATGGAGAGTGTATCAGACATCTATGGATCTATTGCCGTGCATTTCAAATGTTGTGATTTTGACTTCCACAGAGTTTTGGACTGTGTTTGAAGGAAGTCAATGATGATCTGCAAAAGCCGATTCATTGTCACTCCCTGTTGTCCAGCTCCCACTGCTGACCATACGAAGTTCGCCAAATCTTCGGGGCAGGTTTTCTGGGAACAATACAGTTTGAAAAATATTCAGACTAGAATCGGTTGCCTACATGATAAACCTGCAAAGTTCATGAAATAGTACGACTGGCTCGCAACGCAACTTTCCCTTCCATAGTTGACATGTTACTTTGGACTTTTTTTGAAGGTGGAGATTGATAAATGTCTGGTTCCCAGTGGTACACAGGGTTTTGTGGATGGGGTGGGAAATGTCAGTGAAGTTTAGATCAGCCATGATTCTATCGAATGGTGAGACTTGTTCCTTTTATTTAGTGATTTTTCCAGCTGAGAGTTTTAAGCAAAAAACTGGTGAGGATGGTGTTAATTGACACCACTGAATATCAACTCATCAACTTCACTACACTTTGCTCACAGCTGGAATTTTTCAGCTTCAGATCAGGCAATGGAAGATT
Organism: Stegostoma tigrinum; assembly: GCF_030684315.1. Lineage (NCBI taxonomy): Eukaryota > Metazoa > Chordata > Chondrichthyes > Orectolobiformes > Stegostomatidae > Stegostoma > Stegostoma tigrinum. The sequence goes on from NW_026728141.1 coordinate 389,708, forward strand.
TACTGGAAAATAAAAATCAGTTCCTGTGACTTCCTCCAGTGATTACATTTCTTTGCTAAAGTTGTGACATTTAGGATTTTGGAATTGTCCACTCTATACAAAATTGTGGGCCATTAATACCTGTCCAGAAGAGAGGTGGTCCCAATACTGGTTCCTGGGAAGAGCACTGTGCACCCTCCTCGAGTCTAGTCAACAATGTCACATCTCCACTATTTCAGGGATTTTCAATCCCTTGGCTTCAATTCTTCACAGAATTGGATTCAACAGACCTTGTCACTTAGTAATTCTTTAGTTGTGTTCTGCTGGGTACCATACTCTGGAAGATGTAGTCTGCTGTTTGTCGTTTCACTAATGCCAAGGAGAAGAGTCTGTTGCTCTGCACAATTTACTCAACAGCTTTCAGAAGCAAGATAAACTGACTCAAATGTTTCCTGCTATCTGTAACTGAAGCAATCTCTCAAATTGATTCTACTGTCACACAGGTCAACATGTAAATGCTGAAAATGTACATAAGTCAAAACTGTCCGCTCTCTCACTTCCCTGCTCTCTCCAGGAGCTGTCAAGGTGCTGGCCTAAATTGCTTTCTCTGTTACTCTGAGAATGAAATGAACAGTAAAATCTGTTTTCCGAGCTGGGAGCAACACCATGAAGTTTATACAGACCGAGTGCAGTGTGTCTGAATGACACGACTCCCTGCAGTAACTTTCCCCGCTGATTCAGGCAGCAGCGACCTCCCTGTGACATTGAGAAGATCACTGATACAGTTCCCTATTATTGGGAGGGATTCTCTCTTTCGTACCAACTCTGCATTTCTCACTCCGTCTCAGATGCAATAATTTAGACAAGGTTCCCAAGACAATGTCAGTTCCTGTGCAAGCACGATCTCCCTCCTGCACTGTCTTCAACACTTTCCATACCTCGCAAGGACATTGACAGGGAACTGAAGAGCACATTCATGCTGCCCTTCTCCAGCACTAGCTGCCAGTGGAAGGTGTCTTACTCCAGGCGCCAATCGACAGAGCTCAGCCCCAGATGAAGGGAGTAAGGAGTTAGAAAAGGAAGAAGCTGTTTTTAAAAATCAATGCTGCTTTCACTCCCTGAGGCAATGGGAATATCCTGAGCTTACAAGAAAACTCACCTGGTTTAGTGTTAATGGTTCTGAGCTGTCTATTGATTCATTGATCGAGCGGTATGATTCCTGTTTTGTGTGGATAGAGTAAACGAGAATGGTTTTGAGGGTTAAAAGCGTGGGCAATCTCTGGCATTTTCTGTCTTGCTCTATTCTTTACTGATGATGTCTGATTTTGATGAGAACGAGGCCAGTCTGAGGTCCCTCGCGTTTGTTGCGGCGAATGTATCATATGTGCGAAAGAAGAAAGCAAGCTTTAAACAAAAACCTCTGCCCGTGGTGAACAGACATCATGACGTGGAAAGTCCTGGATAAACGCAACTCTATTTATCTTCAAAGTTCCAAAATCCCAGTGTTTACTGACCCTGATCTTCGGAAGCAAGTTTCTCACTGTCTACTTCATCCAAACGCTAACGCCATGAAACCCCCATTTAATCTTCAATGCCCTAAACAGAACAACCCCAGTCTGTAGAATCTCCCCACAGAACTGAATTCTCTCATCCCTGGGCATGATGAAGACTGAGCAGTGCTATGAGAATTTAGGGGAAAAACAGTTAGTACGTGGGAACATGGAAATGATACGAAACAGAAACCCAGTCTGTGAACCTTTCAAAGTGCTTTGTGATCCAAGTGGAAGAAAATGGTTGAATACCCAAGTGAAGAGAACCCAGTCTCGTTGGGACGGACAAATAGCACCATTCTGGGAGCGAGGAGACAAAATGAGAGGAAATTGTTGTTGAAACTCTGAGTTGCTTTCAATTTCCGGAGCAACATTCGAGACACTTCACTCCGAGTAAGTCTCAGCTGGTTCAGAGCTAGGCAAGTGCACACAGGCAGGGCTCGTTGGTCTAGTGATATGATCCTGTCTTAGATTATGATATCGTGTAGATATGCAAAAAGTCGATGCGTTCAACTCCCAGACAAACCCAGGTTCTTTACCTTACACTTGCTACAATGCCGAATGAGCTTTCTAGAAAAAAAGCTCGTTTTGTTAAATGTGGTTGGATTGCCTAAAGTGGGAATGGGGCAGAGGTACTGTTGCAATGAACATGGCGAACGGAAACACTTGTTCAAAGTGAAAACAAGTCTTCTCGGGCCTTTGCCAACGTTAACTGACTCTGAATGAGTGCTCCATTTGCATTATTGCTCATTTCTGGGTGTGAAATGTCCATATAAAAATTACGAAAGCACTGCAGATACTGTAAATCAAGGACAAGAATAAATTTGCAGGAAAAGCTCAATGGGTATGGCAGCATCTGTGAAGGAATAAAAGACAGAGTTAACTTTTCGGGTCCAGTGACCCTTCCTCGGAACAGAGTCATTGGACACGAAATGTTAATTCTGTTTTATCCTTCACGGATGCTGCCAGACCAGCCGATATTTTCAAGCAAGTTTATTTTTCTTTGGGAAACTACCGGAAGCGGGGTTGTGAGGTGATAAGAGACAGCGCTGAACAGATTCACATGAATGGGGCCGTGTATGAGGAATGTAGGCTATGAAGGTAGACCGGAAAGTTGGGAAAGTTGTCCTTGGAGAACAGAAAGCTGAAAGTTGGTCTGCTTCAAGTTTTGAACAGAGGGTGTTTGGGTCTGGAAATCACAGTCTGACAGTGCGCAAGACGCAGATTCAATCGATACAAAAGGAAATTCGATGGTTAGTTTAAAAGTAACGAAGTGCAGAGTTACACTGAGAAGGCCAGAGAATAATATTAAAGGAGACACCCATTTACACATTGTGGAGAGCAGCACAGCCAAGTTGTGCTGCATGGCCTCCATCTGCATTGTGACAAATTTTGTGATTCTGATTGAAATCAGAGTTCGACCAACAGAATGTTGGAAATTAGTCAAAGGTTACATTTATACTGCTGACGAATTTTCAGAAGCAGGAAAGGAGCTCTGAGTTAATCTATCTTATCTCAAATGATATTCAAGCGTACCTGTTAACAACTGCGGATTCTGCAAAACTGAAACAAAAAAAAACAGGAATTGATAGACAAGCACAAGTCTGGCAGCATCTGTGGACAGAACGAGATAGCGCTTCAGATCAACTGATCATTCATCAGAACTACGTTAGTTATGCATTTCTACACTGTAATTCCAGGGAAATAAGTGCATTTATTTGTTGAATCAGCATATTTATCACAATATCTTCTTTGTTTCCAACAGTTAACTCAACAACTTTAAAAAGGAATTATTGGCTCTGATGCAGTTTCCATTGCCCTGAGCTGGGGAAAAGCTCTGCTTAAATTATTGCCTTCCCCTTTTCTTTTCTGTCCCTGAGCAGACATGTCGAATGAAGAATTGATCCTTTCAATGTCTCCCTCAAAATGTGTCTCTATTTGCCTCTCTTTGTCTTTGTGTATCCACTTCAGCTCCTTACAAGTTCCAGTGTTTGGCCCATCGCCTTTAGTGCACTGAAGTTTTGAGTGCAAATTGCAATGAGTGTATCCCTGTATTCCACGAATGGGACTGAAATTTGAGAAGATAAAAGTCCGTGTCAGCTGCTTTGAAGTAATCATCCTCATGTTAAGCAACAGAGGGAGATACACAGATATATCCCCGAGAGTGACAGAGACCTCACGATTATATGTGCTCCGTCTCCTTCATAACTACACTCTGTTGTCATACACAAGGTTCCCTGACAAAAGGCAACTTGATGTGGAACACGAGCAGTTTCTCTTGACAATGAGAACCGTTGCCATGAGCTGGGACATGAAATAGACAGTGAGCTGAAGTAGCCCCACACTCATGTTACTCATTTACCTTTCAATTCCAATTTTCAATTTTCAAAGCCCAGCGATGCAGTCACTTCAGCTGCTGGGAACCTGACAAAAACAGCGCTGGGGACACATTCATCTTTGGAAGCAATTTGCAAGGATAGAAAAGCTCTGAATTACACTCCAGCGAGGGAGGATAGAATGTTTCAATCTTCCAAACCAAAGTCAGACACTGTATCAATTACACCACTGGCTCTACATGTCTGGCTGCAGCTTTCATGCTGTCCACTTGTGATATAATCAGGGATATCAACAGAAGTATATTCGCAAAGTGAATACCCAGGAAAGCTAATCGACGGCACTGCTTCACTTCAATATTCTCCACTTTGTTGAATTTCCCTGGCAAATAAAACACATTTGACCTCAAATGCCTGCTTCACTGTCACCCGTCTCTCTGGCACTCATTTCTCTGCCGGAACTTGCCACCGTTTTACTTGCAGTCATTGCAACGTTCCGCCTATCCCATCTTTTTTTGAAAAAAATTATCTCCTTTCAACTTGAAAATGTTCCTGAGTCTTGAAACCTCCCATCCGAGGGGAAAGACAACTTCTGTTAGTACTAGCCACACATCTCATTATTTTATAAACTCATGTCAGATTGCCTCTCAATCACCTAAGCGCCAGCAAAGGACGTCCAAACCTATCCAGTCTCTCCATATCACTCAAACTTCCATACCAGGCAACATCCGGGTCAACCACTTCCAACACTCACTCACTTAATAATATGCCTGCTACAATTGTGTGACCGAAACTCTGCACTATATTCCAGAAGAGGCCTCACCAACGACCTGCACAAACTCAACATGACTTCCCAGCTCCTAACCTCAGACGACTGAGCGATGAAGGCAGGCGTACCAAGAGCTTGTTAAACCACCCTGTCTATATGTGACGTATACTTCAAAGAATTATGTACCTGGTCCCGAAGAAGGCACCTTAACAGTGAGACAAAGCCTGTGGGCATGTCGGGAATAGCTTTGAATTTCTTTGACTACACGTGTAAAATTTATTATACACATGCAGCTGAATAAGATTGATAGTTCATTCTCCATGAAGCATTATAAATGGAACTGACCATGTTTTCAATTAAAATGTAAAATTAGACCCTTTCGAGTCGAAAGGGAGCTGTTGCTCAGAGATGCAATTCCTGCTTTAAACTGATGCCTTAAAAAATGACCACATTCCGATGATTTGAGGTACATTTCATACTTTCTGAACTCCATCCAAGAAATTCACAAACAAAGATTTTTCTCTTTATTTGCATTTTGAACCCTCCCTTCTTCTCAGCAGAACTTTATTTTAAGCTGATAACATTTCCAACGAAAGTCGAATGTAACATTCGAACGGCTGAATGAGATAAATCTGATTCATTTTTAATTATTTCAATGACCTGTGCAAGTTGCAGCAAAGTGAATAAATTGAAATGAGTTAAACAGCTTTTTCCCGCAATTTAACTCACTGCAGTCACCCTTGTGAGAAATATCTTTGAGCTGAAAAAACATCACCTTCATTTCTCTCTCCGCATATCTTTCTTTGCATTGTGAACACTTGCAGGATGTTTATCAATCATTCAGTCATTTCCCAATTCACAGAAACTGGTGTTTTTTTTTTCCACAAACCTTGCTCAGAATTGACTTTGCTTATTACCCTCTTGTGCCACGACAAACTAAAATTGCTCCACCTGAGGCTTGAACTCACAACCTCAGCATTGCAAATGCTTCGATACTGTCAGTTAAGAACCAGGATGTTGACCAATTGTGCCACTGGAGCGGGATGCTACAGGGTAACTTCATATTTCAGATTATACCTTAATGGTTGGCAAATTGACTGAGAACTGGGAGATGATTGTCTTCACCGTGGTTCCTAAGTTGTTCGAGAAACTTGCTAAAATACACAGTTCTAAACTGCATTGAAGTGCATATTTTCAAGATTTTCCTTTACTGTCCCCTGAGCCCTTGATGTTTTTAGTCTGTAGAAATCTGTCAATCGCATTCTTGAACAGACTTAATAACTGACCTCCACAGTCTCTGTAGCACCGACTATCAAAGCCTCACCTCACCGTGAGTTATCTCCCCTCAGTCTGCTGTTTGGACTATGTTCCTGGCCTGGGAAATTAACTTCACCACGTACCGAATGCTGCTCCTGGCATGCCCTCTAGCACTGCCCTCTTTTTACACTTGCTCAAGTGTCGTCCTGATCGTGTCATGGCTCCGTTTAACTGGGCTCAGGAAAAGAATACAGAGCAATGCCTAGCAAGATACATTTTGTTGGTAAAAAGCAGTTCATGGAGCTTTCTGCTTTGTTTCGTCTATTTGCGTGTTTTGCATTATTGAAAATTTTGAAACTCTGCACCTTATACACAAGTGCGGTTCATGAATATCTATCCTGAGAGGCTGTTGTGAATACTGACTCCTGGGAACAGCGCAGTTGACTCTCCTCGAGTCAGGAAAACAATTCCTCACAGATAGCGTTACATTCCCCACTGTCATGGGCCTTTCACGCCACTAAATTCTTCACTGAATTCTGTTCAGCAACAATTCACCAACCTTGCAAAATTGACGCAACCGACAGGACACACGCTACGTCAGCCGTAATCAACCTTCACCATTACTTCATTCAACGACACGTTCCAAGACTTTCATGAAGAGTGAAAGCATAAGGATATAACACAAAGGTAAATTGAAATTCACATTTAAAATTGTAAATGAAGAAGTGGCCAGAACTGGATTTAGAATATCATGTTTAGCACCACAGCTAGAACTCCAGCCCGACAGTTGAGAAAACTACCCCTGAATCCCCAACATTTACATGGCAACATGCTCCATGTGCCCAGTTGGAAACCCATGTGAAGGAGCATGCTGTCGGATAGAGCGCCTGTGAGCATCCTCCATTGTCTGACCTAATGCTGCAACAGGAGCTGTCCATTACAGATGTGAGAGCAGCGGGGTAAAGGTGAGAAACTGGATACTCAGTGTTGTCGACTCACCATTCTCATCATCATGATAGCAACGTTTAAGAGGCATTTAGACAGACACGTGAACAGGAAGGTAACAGAGAAATACGCAACCATTGGCAGGCAGTTGGGATCAGTTCAGTTCAGAATAGCGTTCAGCACAGACCTATGTTGCAATATTTTGTGTTCCATGTTATTGTCGACAGTTTTCTGCCTGAAACAACACTGAAAGATGGGAACATGGGAACAGGAAGAGGCCATTCTATCCGATTCCACTCGTTCACCATTTCTTAACATCATGGCAGATGTAAATCTTCGGTGATTTTTCTGACCACATCCTTCCAACTCCCATTGGGAATTTGACAGTTATATATCTCAAAATACGTTGAAGGTGACACATCAAATGAATAACTTGAATGCTACGTTGGATTTCCCGATAATTATGCTGGTTTGTCAGATGTCAAGACCATTCCGGTCGATCTCTTCTCTGAAAATTGGCGTGAAATGGCAAAGTTTCTCTTTCATTCAATGTTAGTTCTTTGGAAGGGAAGTTGAAAGAGATGATGGGAGGGAAAATCGTGTTCCTTCTCATTATCCCATCTCAACACCCCAACACAATTATCCAGAGAAACACAGAAGGCAGATTCTGTACATATTGACAGAACGTAAAAGGCGATCACAATGCCAAAAAGGCGCTAACGCGACGGGATTGTTTTGTGTTGAAGAAGTGAAAAGCTCTCTCGACTGACCCACTTTCATGTCTCTTGCTGAGGACTGAATAAGAGAGAAGTGTTTCACCGGAGCTCATGAGCCTCACTTTCCTATTCCTCCTTGTTTAGCTTTCCTTGATCCTTTGCGAAAGGAAGAAAAGAAAATGGAAACAATATTATTTTATAGCCTTGCTTGTCCTTTCTGCATTTTCAAGTCCAACGTGGCTTCGACTCAAAAGCGCACTTGAGTATTAGTTTCTGTACAAGAACGCGAGTCAAAAGGATCAAGCAAGCGTTAGAATTCAAGAACGACAAATCATGTTGTGAGGCTGTTCGAACCTCGGTGCAGGTGTGAGCAGCTATCTGCCTTGTCTTTCTCCTTAACCATTAATTTTCCTGCGCGGCTTTCTAGTCCTGGACACAAACAAATGTCAGACGGCAGCCAACTGATTTGGATGCCTGTGTTTGAAAACAAGGGAAAGCAACTCAATAAAATTTTACGAAAGTCCACGGTGCTTATTTAGAGACGCACAAAAGGCAGTTTATGAGCACATTGACAGATCGTAAAAGGCCATCAGAGATGTCAAACTGATGCTAACAGCATGCAATTGCTTTTTGTTCAAGAAGCAAAAAGCTCTCACGCCTGAGTACCATCACTTCACATTCTGCTGACTGATTAAGATAGTGTTAGGGTTAGGGTTAGGGTTGGTGTTCATGTTCTCTTGTTGTTAGTTTCCTTCCTGTTTGTCCGATGTAGTGTTTCTCACAGTCTCTGCAGGGGATTCTGTCGATGACATTGGACCTGTCCCTGGTGGCGAGTGGGCCTTTAGTTCGGGTGAGCAATTGTTGTAGGGTTGATGTGGGTTTCTGTGCCACTCTGATTCCCAGCGGTCTTAGAACTCTTGTGGTGAGTTCTGACGTGCCCCTGAAGTAGGGTAGTGTGATGAGTGTGTCGGGAATGTGGACTCTTTATAATAGGCATCTCCTGACCCAGTTCTTTGGATAGCCATTATCCTTGAGCAAATGGCTACAAAAAGACATGACCAATACTCACTCATCTCAATCCACATGGACAAGGAGAACTGCGACTTCGACTGGGGCAAGAAGATCCTGGGACCGGCGAAGCAGAGACAAGCATGAGAATTCCTAGAAGCATGGAACTCCACGAAGCAGGCTATTAATAACCACATTGAACTCGGCCCCATATACATTCCACGAAAGAGGAAACCCGGAAGTGAGGCAAAACATTGCAATGGACCCCAGAGTTTAAAAGCCAGGCGGGAAAACACACCGACGCTTCATCAGAGGTTGCACTGAGGAGATTACCAAGCACAGTAACGAAACGTCTGCGGAACAACAAGCCAGCTCAGCGAGCCAACCAATCTCAACATAGTCATCATTAGATTCTTAAGTCGAGATTTTTTTAAAAGAAAGATCAAAAGTCACCATCTGTTGTGGCAAGATTTGAACCTGGATACCCAGTAAGTCCGTTTGCAACCAGGAAAAAAAAACACAGATACAAGCACATATGAGACACATGTCAACATGACCATTGTATCTTTTGAAACTCCAGAGGGTGAGACAGAGAGAAAGTGGGGAAGGGAGTAAACTTAGTTTCAATGGATTAATCCCCAAAACAACAGAAAGCCCACTGGAAAGAGCCACAGGCACAAACACACAGCCACAGGGACACACACTCATACACACACTCAGCTACAGTTGCTGGCACACAGCTACAATCACACAGTGAGAGTTCAACAGAGACACAGTACTACAGAGACAGAAACACACAGACACATGTACACACACGTGTGTAACAAAGGCATACAGACATTGCGACAGACGCATACAGACACATGTACACACACTGAGACAAACATGTGCATACAGACGCTGACACACAGAGGGAGAAAGGGATGGAACGAGTTGGAGAGAGAACGTAAAAGTCTACAACTCTTTCTCAATTGCTCCCTTGTATTCAAAGTAATGCATTGGCTCCCTCTGCTGGCCGCCTCACGCTACTGCAGAGGGGCGGCTGAAGCGTGAAAGCCATCAGGGATTCGGTCAGAGGGAGAGGGTCACTCACGGCAACAGCAAGAGACGCAGGCGCACACACACACAAACAGATTCACGCTGTGCTGGTGTGGAGAGGATTTTAATTATGCTGAATCTCCTCAGCGTAAAACATGCTCATGTTCAAAAAGATATGTTTTCCCTCGGCAAATGTGGAAATGTTTTGACTTTGGACAATTTTCCTAACATTATACACATTAAATAGAGTTTTTCTGCTGCAACTGTATCCAGGCGCGTCCGGGTGAAACGTTTTGTAAAGAGACATGGTTATTTTATTGCACTTTTTGCAATTTGTAATATTTTATAATCTACTCTCTCAGATCCTAATTGGGGAAAGTATTCAAAAGTGAAGGGTATGAGACCAGCAGTGGGTTTGTTCATCTTTCCTTCTGTTCATATTTGAGCGGCAACATCGATCGGCCAAGACAGCTGTGTGTCTCCAAAGACAAGTGTTTGAAGCTCGAAAGAACTGCAACCTGAGAGATTCACAGGCTGCGTTGCTTTCTCAAACAAAATCTGCCGCTTGTGTAGTGGCGTGAGGGGACCGCCAGAGGGTGGCATTGTATCACTTTAAACACCAGAGGGAGGGTGAGACTTTGCTGCATCACTTTTAAATTAATTAGTTCATTCGTTCATTTAAACTTACCTCCAGCGAGTCTCACTGTAGGCAGAGATAGGCATACAGACACAAACACGCAGAGACACACATATGCACACACATCAACATGACCATTGTATCACTTTAAGCACAAGAGGTACAGACTGAGAGAAAATGGGAGGGCGGTTAGCCCATTTCAGTGGACACACCCCGAAACAACAGAGAGCCCATTGCACAAGAGACACACACAAATATAGGAATACACACACCCATATAAACTAACACACTCACGCACACACACACACACAATCAGAGACATATTGAAACATGCATATACACACAAAGAGACAGAGACACACACAGATACATTGATACACACACACATATATACATAGACACAGAGACATACACATAGAGAGACAGACATACAAACAAATATTGATACACACGCCGACAGACAGAAACAAATGCTTACAGACCCACAGAAACACGTACACAAACAGACATGCTGACAGAGACTCACAAAGGCACACTGACACACATATACACAGAGAGACATACACATTGGCAGGCACTCAGAAACGTATGCACACAGACAGACGCTGGCACACACAGACAAACACACGGCAACACAAGCATGCAGACACACAGAGACAAATACACACAGGCACACACATACACATATAGAAGGATAGTCACTTGCAGATCCACTGATCCACACACATACAGACTCAATGACACACACACGCAGACAAACTAACAAACACAGAGACAGTCACACTAACTCACTGAAGCACGCAGAAGCGTACAAATACAAACACTTTGACACACATATAAATACATACATGCAGGCTCACTGACACATAGACAGATGTACAGAAATATACACACTCATAAGAAACTCTGGCACATACGTACAAACACGCAGACAGACACAAATGCAGCCCACAGATACAAAATTTGTGCATTAAATGACACTGCCCTGACTTTAATCATCATTAACACAATTTCTGTCAAACAGATAAATCCCAGGTTTTTCTGATGAAGTTTCAATGAGAAAGTGGGATAGATCTTCTGATGCTGCCTGGCCTGCTATGTTCCTCCAGATCCACTCTGTGTTCCCTCTGAACACAGCATCAGCAGTTCTTACTATCTCAGACTGAATAAATGGGTGTTGTAGATAATAAAATGTGAGGCTGGATGAACACAGCAGGCCAAGAAGCATCTCAGGAGCACAAACGCTGAGGTTTCGGGCCTAGACCCTTTATCAGAAAAGGGTGTTGTAGCTGGTTTGAAACTGTAGCTTTGTCTCTGTGTGTATTTCAGGTCTGGGGGCTGTGTGTGTCTGTGTGTGTGTGTGTGTGTGTGTGTGTGTGTGTGTGTGTGTGTGTGTGTGTGTGTGCGCGTGTGTGTGTGTGCGTGTGTGTGTGCATGCGCGCGCTCACGTGAAAATTAATATGACAGGCAGAGAGTGAATGTGTGAGAGGGGAGCGGAGGGACAGACAGGAGGCATTAGACTGAAATTCTGAGTTGCTCCTTTCTCTCACACCTCCTCCCAACCCACTTTCCCCTCTAATCTCACAAAGAAACTTCTTGGTTTACTCCATACCAGGTGGTGGGGCTTTGGGGGGGACATATTGCAGGTAGTTAGAGCTGGGAACATGCTGGATGTACTGGGATTTGGGAGAACAGAGGGGTTTGAGTGGCAGACCTGTGGCTTTAAAAACCAGGTCTTGGCGGCTGTAGATAACACAATGAGGAGCTGGGGAAGCACAGCAGGCCAGGCAGCATCAGAGGAGCAGGAAGGCTGACCCTTCTTCAGAAACGGGTGAGAGAAAGGGAACTGGGAAATAAATAGAGCGGGGAAAGGGTGGGGCTGGGGAAGGGAGGTGGGCTGGTGATAGGTGAGTACATGTGGGCCGTGCTGGGGATTGGTCAGTGAGGTGGGAGAAGTGTGCAGGTGGGAGAGAAGATAGATAGGTTGTGTCAGGTCAAGGAGGCAGGGATGAGAGGGAGGATTGGTCATGAGATGACGCCTGGGGTGGGGAGATTTTGAAACTGGTTAAGCCAACATTGAGGCCATTGGGTTGTTGGCTCCCAAGGCAGAATATTATGTGTTGCTCCTCCAGTTTCTGGGTGATAGCTTTGTGACACTGGAGGAGGCCTAGGATGGACATGTCATCCAGGGCGTGGGAGGGGGAATCGAAATGGTTTGTGACTGGAAAATGTTGTCGTTTGTCACGATTAGTGCGCAGGTGCTACACAAAGTGGCCTCTGAGCCTCTGCTTGGTCTCATCAATGTAGAGGAGGCTACATCGGGAGCAGCGGATGCAATAGATCACATTGATGAATGTGCGGGTGAGCCTCTGTCTAATCTGCAAGTGTTTTTTGATTCCTTGGATGTGGGTGCGGGGGAGGTGTAGGGGCAAGTGTAGCACTTTCTGTGGTTGTAGGGAAAGGTGCCATGGTTGGTGAGGCTGGTGGGAATGTGGAGCGGACGAGGGAGTCGTGGAGAGCGCAGTCCCTGCAAAAAGCAGATAGGGGTGCGGAGGGAAATTAGTTGTGGGGCTGGTTTGCAGGTGGCGGAATTTGTGCAGAATGATACATTGGATACAGAAATTAGTGGGATGATATGTGAGGCCAAGGGGGATTCTGTCTTTGCTTTTGTTCGGGAAGGGGATATGAGGGCAGAGATGTGGGGAACACAAGAGATGCACCGAGAACGTTTTCGACCACTGAAGGGGCAAAGTTTTGGTCCTTGAAATAAGAGGACATCTGGGATGTTGGCAGTGGAATGCCTCATCTTGGGAGCAGATGTCGCAGAGGTGGAAGAATTGGGAGCACAGGATCGTATTCTTGCAGGAAGGTGGGTGAGAGGAGTTGTAGTCTAGCTTGAGGTTACCTAACTCAGGTCTACTGCCCAGGAACCCCCCACCTACGTCTAGCACACCACCCACACGCTCTACCTCCTCCATCACTTCCTATTCCCTGGCCCTCATCATCTCATCTTAACCATGGACATCCAATCCCTGTGCACTTGCATTCCCCACATGATTGGCCAAAATGTGCTCCACTTCTTCCTCTTCCAGAAGGCCCAACCAGTCCCGCTCCACCTACATGGTTATCTGACACTGACACAACTTTCCTGCTCCTCTGATGCTGCCTGGCATGCTGTACTCCTCCAGCTCCACACTGTGTTATCTCTGACATTGGCAGTTGGTACTATCTCTGATGAGATATTGCGAGTGTGTTTGTGTCATTGGCCCATGGGGAACATTTCTTGAAAGCAGTCTCAACATAAATTGCAGTATTTTGGATTGGAACGTACACGTGAGCAAACCCATTGGATTTCTAACCAATCACAATACCACTCAGCGAACGTTAAGGCAAAGTTTGCTGCTCACAGTCGCCTCTTGCATTGGATTTCATCTGCAAATATCGCTGTTGAGCGTTGGCGGGTAAAAATCCCAGTTAATTTCGGTCATAAATCCTTACCATTCCGAAAATATCGCATGGCCTTTCTGTTTTCTCCATTATGTTTCCCCCTCTTTATTCGGAAAGAATCAGCTTTGTTGTTTCTAAATGTGATGGGAGCAGCTAAGTGGATTTTTTATTGTGTACATTTACTGTTTTTCGTTTGTTAATCAACAGTGAGTAGAGTTCCTTAAAAAAAATGTTGTTACAGAGATCTGTGTCTTGATTAAATTTTTAAAAATATAAAAACTTACATACTAAACCAGACTGGAACAGATTTTTTTTTCAAAGCAGAAAGATTGTATTGTTTTCTGGGTCTGTAGATCGTTAAGATGCAAAAATGGCCTTCAGTAGAGTAATGTATTCTCCCGGTCAGATGTGGGAGATTAGGAATAGTTTCAATGTTACTGATGATTATGTCTGCAGGAAGTGTGTTTGATTAGGAAACCTATCGGATCACATGGACAAGCTGGAGTGGGCCTTCGAGGCAATGAGGAATTTGCAGGAGCGAGGGGATATGGTGTATGGCAGCTGCAGGGAGGGGCATAACCCAAAGATCCAGCCAGGTAGTTGGGTGACCTCCAGGAAAGTGAGGCAGAGACAGGCAGTGCAGGAGTCTCCTGTGGCTATCACTATCTTGCAGCACTGACAGATAGGTTCCTGGTACAACGACTGCCTATAATGTGACACTAGTTTCCAGGCCACTGAATGTGATGGGGCCTCTGTAATTGGAGGCACAGACAGACATTTCTGCAGCTGACAGTGAGACATCAGAATGGTGTGTTGCCTCCCTGGTCCCAAAATCATGCATATCTTGGAGAGGGTGCAGAATATTCTCACAGGTGAGAGGGATTAGCAGTGGGTCATTTCACACATAAGAATTAAATACATAGGAACAGAAATGGACAGGATTCTGGGGAGATAATATAGGAATTTGGGCAGGATTTTAATAATTAGATCCTCAAGTGTAGAAATATCTCGAACACTTCCAGTGCTACGAGCTGGTGAGGGGAGGAATAGGAAGAAAGAGCAGATGAATACGTGCCTGAGGAACTTGTGCAGGGGAAAAGAGTTCACATTTTTGGATCATTGGAATACCTTCTGGAGCAAAAGTGACCTGTAAAAGAAGGATGGATTGCACCGGAATTTGAAGGGGACTAATGTACTGCCAGGGAGATTTGCTCGAGATGCTCAGGAAGATTTAAACCAGTAACGGGGAGAACAGTTTTGGGAACCAGGGAGATATTGAAGAAGGATATCAGTCTGAGGCTGGTACAGCTGGGAAAAACAATCAAACAGACAGGGCAGGCAGGAACAAAGTCGATTATTTCAATGAAAAAGGCCTCACAGTTAAGGCAGATGAACTCGGAGCATGGTTCAGAAAATGAAACTGGGAGATCATAGCAATTGCAGATATGTGGCTCAGAGATGGACAGGAATGGCAGCTTAATATTCCAAGGTAGAGATGCTATAGGAAGGATCAGAGTGGGGTGGGGGGAGAGACAAGAGAAAAGGGGGAGTGACATTTTTGATCAAGGATAACATTACAGCTGTATTTAGGGAGGATTTGCCAGAGAGGACATTCAGGGAAGTTATGTGGGTGGAACTGACAGATATGAAAGGGATGACTACCTACCTGCCACTGTACTATAGACACCCAAACAGTCAGTGGGAAAGTGAGAAACAAAGTTGTAAGAACATCTCAGTTATCTTCAAGAATAATAGTTGGTTATGGAAGGGGGTTTTAACGTTCCAAACATAGACGGGGACTGCCATCGTGCTAAGGGCTTGGATGCAGAGGAAATGGTTAAGAGCATACAAAAAAAAATCTGATTCAGTATGTGGGTGTACTTTCAAGAGAAGGTGCAAAGCCTGACCTACTCTTGGGAGTTAAGGCAGGGCAGGTGACTGAGGTGTCAGCAGGGGATCCTTTTGGTGTCAGTGACGATATTCTATGAGTTCTAAAGGAGTGATGGAAAAGGATAGACCGGATCTAAAAGTTAAAGTTTTGAATTGGAGGAAGGCCAATTTTGACAGTATTAGGCAATAACTTTCAAACTTTTATAATTGGGGGGGAGGATGTTCGAGGGTAAAGGGGTGGCTGTTGAATGTGTAGCCTTCAATCATACGATGACGAGAGTCCAGGTACAATATGTTCCTGTTTGTGTGAAAGGCAAGGTTGGTAGGTGTAGGACGTGCTGGATGACTAGAGAAATTGAGGTTTTGGTCAAGAATAAGAAGGAGGCGTATGTCAGGTATAGACAGTAGAAACAAATGGTTTCTGAGAAGACGATAAAGGCAGTAGGAGTGTATGTAAGTGGGAATTCAGGAGGGCAAAAAGGGGACATGAGATAGCTTTGGCAAATGAGGTTGTGTTGTATTCAAAGGGTTTCCACAAATATTTTAAGGACAAAAGGGTAACTGGGGAGAGAATGAGTCTCCTTAAAGATAAGCAAGGCCACCAGTTTGTGGAACTGCAGGAGATAGGGGAGATATTAAGTGAGAATTTTACATGAATGTTTACTATGGAGAAGGATATGGGAGATAGAGAACATGGGGAAATAATTAAATATCTGATAAAATGTCCATATTACAAAGAAGGAGGTGGATAAATCCCCGGGACCTGATCAAGTGTACCATAGAACTCTGAGGGAAGCTAAGGAAGTGATTGCTTTGCCCCTTGCTGAGATATATGTATCATCGACAGGCACAGGAAATGTGCCAGATGACTGGAGGTTGGCTAGCGTAACTATTTAAGAAATATGGTAAGGAAATTTGAGGGAACTATAGACCAGCGAGCCTGACAATCAGTGGTGGGAAAGTTGTTGGAAGGATTCCTGAAGGGCAGGGCTTCCATGTATTTAGAAAGGCAAGGGTTAATCAGGGTTAGCCAACCTGGCATTGTGCATGGGAAATCTTTGACTGCTTTTTGGAATAAGTAACAAAGAGGATTGATGAAGATAGAACAGTAGACATGATCAAAATGGGCTTCAAGTAAGGAGCTTGACAAGGTACCTCATGGTAGACTGGTGAGCAAGGTGAGATCACATGGTATAGGTGGAGAATTAACTATTTAGATACAGAGTTGCTCAAGGATAGAAGAAGGGGTCGTGGAGGAGGTTTGTTTTTCAGACTGGGCTGTGACCAGCAGCATGGCACAAGGATCGGTGGTGTGTCCACAGCTTTTAGTTACGAATATAAATGAACTGCAGGTGAACATAGGAATTATGGTTAGTAAGTTTACAGATGACATCAAAACTGGCAGTGTAGTGGATAGCAAAAACGGCAACCTCAGAGTACAAGGAAATCATTCTCAAATGGGTCAATGGGCCAAGGTGTGGCAGCTGAAGATTAATTTTGATAAATATGAGAATCTGCATTTTGGAAAGGCAAATCAGACAAGGACTTACACCCTTAATGGTAAGGTCCTGGGGAGTGCTGTTGAACAAAGAGTCCTCGGAGTACAGGTTCATCTTTCCTTGGAAGTGGAGTCACAGTAGATAAGATAGTGAAAAAGACATCTGGTATGCTAGTTTTGGTCACTGCATTGAGTATATCAGTTGGGAGGTCATGTCGTGGCTGTACAGGACGTTGATTATGCCACTATTAGAAGACTGTATGTAATTCCGGACTTCCTCCTCTAGAAAGGACATTGTGAAACTTGAAAGCGTTCAGAAAAGATCTGCAAGTCTGTTGCCAGGGTTTGAGTCTTTGAGCTAGAAAATAAGGCTGAATCAACTGAGGCTATTTTCCCTGGAAGCTGACGGGCAAACTTATAGAAGTGTTTTAAATCACAAGGTCGTGGATAGGATAAAAAAAGGTCTTTTCCCCAGGCTGTGGGAGTCCAAAACTAGAGGACATAGGTTTAACATGAGAAGGGCAAGATTTAAAAGGGAACTAAGGAGTACCTTTCTCACACAGAGGGAGGTACATGAACAGAATGAGCTGCCAGAGGAAGTGATGGAGGCTGGTACAATTGGATGGGGATATGAATAGGGAGAGTTTTAAGGAATATAGGCCAAATATGGGACTAGGTTTATTTAGGTTTTCTGGTCAGCATGGCCAAGATGGACTGAAGTGTTTGTGTCTGTGCTGTATATCTCTATGACTCGATTTTGTTAACGATCTTCCTCTTGTATGTGACCGAAGATCCGTTTGTGATCATATCTCACACTATCCCTGATATGAGTTACGGTTCAGAGTGCATTCTCTCTCTCAGACACCGAGGACCCATCTTTTGCGTCCCATTGATTTAGAGAATAGAGCGGTTAGTGCATCAAGCTATAACCTCCAATTAGCTTACCCCTATCTGAGTGATGCGAGGAACAGAGGGGTGAATATATCTCATACTGTATCTTTCCATGGCCCAGCCTCTCCCTATCCTTATGTTGTGAGGAATGAGGTACCAATCCAGTATGTTGTATTTATGCAAGTTTGTCTTCATTTAACCTGAGCCAGGGACTGATCACAGTGAAAGCACATTCCAAAGTTGAAGAACCTTGTGCATCAGATTAAGGACAGAGGGGCAAAATGCAAATACTGTTCTCACATGTTACTGAGATTAAACTTGGCTTCAAATATTATTCATTGTCATTACTCATGAACTCACTGGTATTTCAGCATGTTGAATTTCACAGTGAAACTCTTCCCACAATCAGTTCAGTTGAACGGCCCCTTCCCCTGTGTGAGATCAGTGCTATACAGTGAGTTGGGATGACCAGTTGAACCCAGCCCCGCAGTGAGGCCACCTGAACAGTTTCTCATCAGTGTGAACACATTGATGGCTCACCAGGTCGGCAGAGATTTTGTAGCACGTCCCAGAGCCTGAGCATTTATTGTGTCTCTCCTCTGTGTGAACCTGTTGGTATTTCAGCAGGTTGGATTTCTAAGTGAATGCCTTCCCACATTGTCAGCAGATGAATGGTCTCTCCACCGTGCGAATCCACTGGTGATTACGGAGGGCACATGATTGTCTGAACCCCAGCCCCACAGTGAGAGCATCTGAAGGGCCTCTCGTCACTGCGAACACATTGATGGAATGTCAGGATCCCAGAGCTTTTATTGCACTTGGCACAGTCTGGGCATTTATAAGGTCTCTCCTCTGTTTCAACGTGCTGGTCACTCAGCAGAATTGCTTTTTGAGAAAGTGTCTTCCCACATCCTGAACATGTGAGTGGCCTCTCCCCACTGTGAATCCACTGGTGTTCAATGAGGGTGGATAGTTGCTTGAAAGCAGACTCACAGTGAGAGCACATGAAGCCTGCCTCGTCTTCGTGAATACATTGATGGGATATCAGTGCCCTTGAGCTTTTAATGCACTTTCCACATTCTGGGCATTTAAAAAGTTACTCCTCTGTGTGAACATGCTGGTGTTTCAGCAGGTTGGATGATTGAGTGAATCCTTTCCCACAGTTGGAACAGATGAATGGCCTCTCCCCAGTGCAGCTGTAGTTATGTTCTAACAGGGCGGCTGATCTGCTGAAGCCTTGACCACACGTAAATGACGTGTACGATTTCTCCCTGCTGTGAATGGTGCTTTTTCCTTCTATGTTCAAATTTCAATGCTATCCAGGATACAATAAATTGGCAACTCTATCAGATCCTGAAGTGATACTTGGTTTTAAGTCTCCTCTTTGCAAATCATTCCCTTCTAATATGCTGTGAAACTGTTTGAAAAAAAGAAAGCAAGTGTAAAGACAGAAGATAGGAAAAAAAACGACACTATGTAGGAGCAGAAGTAGGTAATTCAGCCCATCGAGTTTGCTCTCAGTATTCAATGAGATCAGAGGTGATATGATAATCCGAAACACCACTTTCCTACCTTATCCCCCAACGCTTGATTCCGTTTTTGATGAAAATACCTTATCTCAGCTTTGAATACACTGAGCAGCCAGCCTGTTCAGCGATCTGCAGTAATGAATTGCACAGATTCAGTACACCCCAAGAGAAGGAATTCCTCCACATCTCAGTCTGATAAGATGATTCCTTACTCTGATCCTCGACTGTCAAAAAAGGAGGACCAATCTCTTTGAGTCTATCCTGTCAAGCCCAATGGAATCTTTTGTCTTTCAGTAATATCTTGTCTCATTCTTCTAAACTGCAATGAGTACAGGAGTAATCTGCTCAATCTCATCTCCTGAAAAAATTTCTCCCCTTGTCCAGGATCAATCGTGTTAAAATTCCCTGAACTGCCATTCTAAAAGTATGGGGACTCAAACCATTCGCAGCATTCCAGGTGTGATCTGACTCGCGTCATATACCGTTTTAATAAGCCAACCCCATTCCCTTGAAAAAAAGGTCAACAGACTATTTACCTTCCAGATTACCCCAAACCTGGATGGTCGCTTTTTTGTCTTTTAAGAACAATGTCCCACAATTCTCTCTGTAATGCAGCTTTCTGCAGTGTTTTTCCCGTGAAAATAACAGTCACCTCTCCTAGTTTTATGTAGATTAGATTAGATTAGATTCCCTACAGTGTGCGAACAGGCCCTTCGGCCCAACAAGTCCACACCGCCCCTTGGAACATCCCACCCAGACCAATCACCCTCTAACCCACACACCACTGAACACTATGGGCAATGTATCATGGCCGATACACCTAGCCTGCACATCTTTGGACTGTGGGAGGAAACCGGAGCACCCGGAGGAAACCCATGCAGACACGGGGAGAATGTGCAAACTCCGCACAGACGGTTGCCCGAGGCTGGAATCGAACCCGGGTCCCTGGCGCAGTGAGGCTGCAGTACTAATCACTGAGTCACCGTGCCAAAATACATAAACCTCAATTTTCCCGCATTATATTCCACCCACTGAGATTTTATCTGCTTGCTAATCCTTTTTCTATCCCTCTGTAGTTTCGTTGTATCATCCCCACTTCTTGCCTCCATCAATTTGGTGTTACCTGCGAACTTGGCCACAATAGGTTCACTTCTGTCTTCCAGGTGATTAGTATATATTGTAAACAATTGTGGGCCCAGCAATGATTCCTCTGTGGGAACATACAAGTTACAATATGCCATCATGAAACTGCCCTCTTTATTCGACTCTCTGTCTTCAATTCATTATCTAATCCTTGAAAAAATATCCTTGACTAATAGATATGCCCAACAGTGTGGGTTCTTGTGTTGTTACTGTATGAAGTAGTCTCAAATACAATACCTTACCAAAAGCTTTTTGGAACTTCAAATATATTTCATCTGTTGGTTTCCTTCTTCTTTATCTTGCATGTTTCTGCCTAAAAATAATTTAATAACCATGTCAGCTATGATTTCCACTTTGTGAAATCATGCTGACTCTTCTTAATTCTTTCATGTATTTCTGAATGCTCTGTTATTCCAACTTTAATAGACTCTAGCATTTCTCAATGAGAGACCAGGTTGTGAAATTGAGTTGAAGTTGTAGGTCTGGGCACTCAGAAAAGGGGGTTATGAAAGCTACCGATTGTCATAAAGGCCCAAATGGTGCGCCTGTGTCCTTCCACAAGGCAACCTGCCACCCGGTCTGGTCATAGGGGATCTGGCCTGAATTGGATGGCTAGGGTTGATGGATTGGTTAAAGAGAGAGGTCTGGAAGGAGGACTGGTGAATGAGAGGGGTACGATCGACCAACAGGTACCATAACATTAGCCAAAGCCCCCAAACCAGCCATTTCCAAAACCATTTAGGACAAGACTTACGTGACCATTGTTAACTCAAAGCTCTTTCTAAGTCACACAATGCCCCGACATCCAGTGCAGGATAAATAGAAACCTCCTCTAATTCAGTTGAGAACCTGGGAGCATATTCTGTGCAAGAAAGATGTTAGGAATCACTTCTGTACAAAAACAGTGGTAAAGGGATGGTAAAGGTTCAGAACTATCTTCCATAAATGGCCGTTGATGCCAAACACTCAGTTGTTAGTTTAAATCTGAAACAGATAAACTTCTGTTCAGCAAAAGTATTCTGGGATGTGTTCCAAAGGAGTTAGGTCTTTGTAACCTCGAGATTGAATGGCCCTAAAACACTCCTGACCCTCCTTGAATTTTCAACTTCCCTGTGATCCTGAGCCTATCCAACACTCTGCTGCCCATGCGCTCACTTGCACTGAGTCTTGTTTTCCTCACTCTGAGCTTACTGAGCTGAAGAGCTTGCCATTTGAGAAAAAGCTACATTTTGAAGAAACAAAAAAAAAGTTCTTATCCTTGTTTGCAAATCCCTCGATGATAGCAATCATTTCCATCTCTAATCTCTGCCGGCCACACAATCCCTCAAGATATCTGCCTAATTTGCCTCATGCTAATCTTTTCCGCATGGCCAGTTAATCTTCCCACCAATGAAGGACTTGGGTTCAGTCTAAACTAGTTTTAAAAATCAAAGCAAGAGATAATTAAAGTAAGGATGTTGGTTCAGACGATGTGTTGTAACTGCTTTATATGTGCATCAGTGGACCCCATTGTGGTTCACAGTGGCAACATTCACAGCGAGTGTTGGTTACTTGAGGAACTCTGGCTCAGATTAATAAGCTGGATCCTGAGCTCTGAACACTGCCACACACTCAGGGGAGGCAATGGTCTAGTGGCGTTATCGCTAGACTATTAATCCAGGTAATGTTTTGGGGACCCAGGTTTGAATCTGACCACAGCACATAGTGGCATTTGAATTCAGTAAAACATCGGGAATTAAGATTTTAATGATGACCTTGAATCCATATTTGATTGTCGGGTAAAAACAAAACGCTAATGCCCTTAGCACAGCACTGTGCTAAAGGCGTGTCATTCAAGATGGGAGAATGTAAAATAAGAGTAGTTGTAATCAGGGGTAGTGCTGTCAGGGAAATAGACACTTCTCGGTTGCCAGAAGCAGGAGCTCCAAAGACTATGCTGCCACGTAGTGTTTTTGCTCAGGATATCTCATCCTCCTCCAGAGGAACTTGGAGTGGGAAAGGAACGGGTGTGTTGTCGACATAGATAGAAAAGAGGAACGAGATTCTGCTGCAGTCATATGAGCTGAATTACAGAAGACAACCAAAAAGGTAATAATCTCTGGATTAATACCTGATCCATAAGCAGGCTTGAACAAGGACAGCACCAGTAAAGAGTTAAATACTCGACTGAGATTTGTGTGGAAGACATGGGTTCCAATTAATTGGATATTGACGTCAGTACTGGGGAAGGACGGCGTGGTTTTGATGGGACAGACACCTCCTGAATCATGCAGGGACCATAGTCCTGGTGCATGACATAACTAGGGTCTGTGGATAGGACATCAAATTAAAATCATGGTGGTGCAGGTTCAGTTGCATGGAAAATTGTGGAAAATGTTAAAGTGAATGGGCTCAACTCAGATTAAAGTTTCCAGAATAGGTAATAGGACAGAACGAATGGAAAGGGTCAGGAGGCTAACTTCTGGCAGAGAAGATAAGGGGGACAACTGTGAGAAGAAGGTCAGGCAATGTAGGACCAAGGGTACTGTACTCAAATGCACACAATGTATGATGTAATGTAAATGAGCTTGTAGCACAGATTGACATTGACAGGTACAATGTTATGGGTTTCACAGAGACGTCGCTGCCAGGACATCGAGGTTGGGAGCTAAATATCCAAGAATACATGTCCTATAAAAAGATGGACCAATGTGCAGAGGGTATGATATTGCCTTTTTTACGAAGAAATGAACTTAAATTGAGAACAAGAAAGAACTTAGAGTCATAAGGCATAGAATCCATGTGGATGGAGTTATGGAATCACAAAGTAAAAGAGAGCAGGATAAATCTTGCGGACAGGCCTTCCAGGAGTCTTCGGGATGTGAGGAAGAAAGTATAAAGAGTGAGAAAAGGCATGTAAGAAAGGGACTATTGCAATATTTATCGGGGACTTCAATATGCAGATGGATTGGGAAAATCAGGTTGGCAGTGGACCTAAAGAAAAGGGATGTCTGAAATCTGTAAGAGTTTTTAATGGAGCAGCTTGAGTTAGTGCTCAATAGGAAGAGGCAATTTTGTATTTAGTGATGTGAAATGAGGCAGATTTTATTAGAGAGCTCAAGGTGATGGAACCCCCGAGGAGGCAGTGACTATAATGTAATAGAGTTCATCCTGCTGTTTAAGGCAGAGGAGAAAGAACAAGATGTAACAGTGGTACAACTGAATAAAACTAACTAAAAAAAGACATGAGGGAGGAGTTAGCCAGAGTTGAAGGAAGGAGGAGCCAAGGAAGACAGTGAAGCAGCAATGATAGGGTTTTCGGGGATATTTCAGGTTGCACTGCAAAATTGTGAGTCCCAGTTCAGGAATTCTCTTAAGGTGAACATACATGCTGAGTTGGCAGTTCGGAAGGCAGATGCCATTTTAACACTTATTTCAAGAGGCCTAGAATACAAGAGTAGGGACGCACTGCTGAGGCTGTATCAGCTTTGTGCAGACTGCATTTGGAAGATTGTGTCCAGTTTTGGGCCCTGTATCGAGGAAGGGTGTGCTGGCATTGGAGGGTGTCCATGGTAGGTTTACAGGGATGATCCCAGGATGAAGGGTTTGCCATAAACATAGCAGTGAGAACTCGGTCCACATATGACGGATTTTAGAACTATGAACGGGATGTAGGAAGGATGGAAAGGGAAGCACAAGAGGAGGAGGAGTGGCATTTTTGATTAAGGAAAACATGAGCGCTGTAACTCAAGAAAATATTTCTTGAAGCAAACAGTGATCACCTTGATGGGATTGTACTATTGGCCCCCCAACAGTAAGAAGAAGACATAGGAACAAATATGTTGAGAGATCTCAGGAATATGTAAGAATAATAAGATGGTAAAAGTAGGTGTTTGTAATTTTTCAAACATTGACTGGCACTTACATAGTGTTAAATGTTTGGAGAGTGAAGGATTTGTTAAACATGTTTAATTTTATTTGGACTGGAGGCCAGTCACCAGGGGTGTTCAACAGGGATTGGTTCTGGATCCTCATTTGTCTGTCATTTATATGAATGATTTAGATGGGAATATAAAAGGCATGGCTAGTAAGTTTGTGAATGATACCAAATTTGGTGGCATAGCAGACATTGATTACAAAGGGATCTTGATTAAATGGGTCAATGCACTGACAAACGGCAGATGCAGTTCAGTATGGATAAATGCCTGGTATTGCTACAACAAACAAGGGTATGGCTTACATAATTAATGATAGGGCCTTGGGTAGGATTGTAGAACAGAGGGATCGAGGGATGCAGGTACAATATTCTTTGTAGTTTGTGTCACATACAGACAGGGTGGTTAAAGAGGTATTTGGCACACTTGTTTTCATTGCTCAGTCCATCGGATGTAAGAACTGGGATGTTATGCTGTGGTTGTACAGGATATTTGGGAGGCCTCTTCTGGAATACTGTATCCAATTCTGGTTGGCTAGTTACAGGAAGGATACTTTTAAGCTGGAGAGTTTTCAGAAGAGATTTATCAGGATGTTGCCAGGTATGGAAGGCTTGAATGACAAAGAAAGGCTGGATAGCCTGGGACTTCTTTCACTGGATTGTAGGAGGTTGAGAGGCAATCTGATAGAAGTTTATAAAATAATGAGGGTCTAGATAGGGTTAATGATATTGTCATTTCCTTAGGATGGGGAATTTCAAAACAAGAAGGCATATTTTTAATTGAGAGGAGATACACTTTAAAAATACAGGAGGGGCTTTTTTCTCACAAAAAAGACTGGTTTGCATGTAATATGAACTTCCTGAGGAAGTGGGAGATATGGGTACAATTACAGCATGTAAAAGACATTTGGCTAAGTACATGAATTGGAAAGGTTGGAAGGGATATGGGCCAGGAGCAGGCAGGTGGGACTAATTTTGTTTGGGATTATGTTTGGCATGGACTCATTGGACTGTTTCCATGCTGTATGATGATCCAAATGTTCCTACTACAGAAGGAGCAAACTTTGACCTTGTCTTGGGTGATAAGGCAGAGCAAGTGGCATGATGGAAACACTTAGGAGTTGGAATAAACTATAGAGATAACGCTCAGTATTATCAGGAATTAATAAATAAGGATGGAGAGTGTCGGAAGCACAGTGCACAAGAAAGTATTAAAAGAGAAAAACAAATTAATACAACTTATTTAAAAACCTTGGACCTAAAAACACACAGCATTTGGAATAAATTGATGAACTAACAGCACAAAGACAGATGAATAGGTCTGACCTGGTGGTATCACTGAAAAATGTTGAGAAGAAGATCAAGTTTGTGGAGTTAACTGCCCATGGGTACTCAGTATTCCGAAAAGATAGAGAAAAAAGTAGCAGGAGGTGGAGTCGCTGTATTGCTTAAGGATGATATCAAGGCTGTATTCGGAAATGCTATCGGCATGAGGGGTCAGAATGATAAGTCAGTCTGGGTGAAATTGAACAGTAAGGGAAGAAACATCTTGGTAGGACTAATTTTCAGCCCCACCCCACAGTGCTTCTAAAGTATAAGGCATAGTATAAACTCAGAAACAGTGAGACCTTGAGGGAAAGACACAATAGTAATTATGTGCCATTTGTACATGCATATTGACTGGATTAATCAACTTGGCAAGGGTCGCCTCAAAGCACAACTCATAGAGTGAAGAGGGATTGTTTCTCACAGCAACATGTCATGAGACCAACCAGAGGACTGGCTACAAAAAAAAACAGAAGGTGTTGGGAAAGCTCAGCAGGTGTGGCAGCATCTATGAAGAAAACAAAAAATCACAGTTAACTTTTCAGATCTAATGAACCCTTCTGAGGTTTTTCACTCCTCGTGCTACTCTTCCTTCCTTATACTTCTGCATCCCTTGCACTGCTCTTTCTGCTGCTACATACGCTTCCACTGACCATCTCCCTTCACACTCCTCTGCTGCCACCCCCACTGTATGTCACACCACTTCCCCAATATCTCCCACTTTATCATCTCTCCCTTTCCATTTTTATCCTCCGACTAGGATGATGGAAGCTGCTGATTTCCATGTTGCTATTGGTTAGCAGTGAATGATGGCGTTGAAATTGGCAATGCCCAATAGGAGCAGACAATAGTGTGTGTTTGCCACTGTCCGATGCACTGGAAATGGGTTCGTTCTGCTCCCCATGGTACAGAGTGAAGCTTCATTCTGTCCCTCTGAGATGGCAGTTCACCAAACTGCCTCATCACGAACAGGACAAACGTTGCCTGACAGAATCGGAAGTCCATGCCTAAAATTGCTTTGGAATATTGTAAGGTCAGTGAGTACGTTGTTCAGACAAACTATAGTCCAAACTTTTGCCCTTTATTGTTTCAGGTGATATTCCAAAGTCATTTGAAATGAGAACAGAGTAACTTCCCATGCCACCAGTTGTATTTGATTCATTGCGGCTTCTGAGACCTCGAACAAAAATGTGATCAATGGGAATAGAAGAGTATCCTGCACTGGTAATGTCCTCAACTGAGAAATGGGAAATGCAATCTCTGCAAGTTATCATCCAAGTCACGTCATCTTTGATAGGGAGTAAATTGCTGTTGTTTCACTATAATATGTTAAAAAAACGTCGAATCCTCTTAAGAGACAGCTCTGTGCATGCACCCGCACCACTTAGATTAGAAGAGTTTCAGGAAAACGTTTCTATGTCACCTTGTTGAGAGCTGTTGGTGAAGACAAATAAACTCTGCCCTTGCTAGTGTTTGCCAGAACCCACGGATGAATGTGTCCTTTTAAAACATCAAGATAATTTATATTTTCACAGCTTAGTATAAAATCTCAGAAAGGTAAAACTTTGCCAGATGAGTGTAGCCCCGGGGACATCAGGAGCACGGCATGACATTGAGGAAACAATCCCCCTGTTTTCAATCAGTTACTTTCAGAGGAGTAATCGTGCGATATCAGTGCCACTGAGTTCAACCTTTTCATGGCAATTTATCTCAATGCAACACATCATCGATATTAGGGATCTTTAATACATAAAGTTTGCAATGTCTCATTTATAGAGAATTACCGAATATTTGAGAGTCAACTCAAATGACAGCCTTACTGTTCTGGTTCAGATCAGACAAATTACATCCAAAAGGGATTTTAAAAAAAGAAAAGCTGGAATAAAAATGTCACATCAAGGAGCATCTGAGCAGAGAGAAACAGAATTAACTTTGTAAGTCCAATATGATTTTGTCAGAACAGGTTCATGTCAGATTTGGTATGTTAATTCTAAATCTGTCTCTAGATGTTGCCACCTTGACTGTGTTTCTACACTAATTTCCGTTTGTATTTCAGATTTCCATTTCTTATATTTTGCTTTTCTTAATGGGGGCAGATGTTGAAATTGGTTACATTTGGGTCAATACAGTCCATTCCTGTTTCCATTAGAGCTGTTGTGCTGTTTACACTTGTATTACACTAGAGTCTGTTTCTTCGTCACATTCCAAAAAAAAACCTTTTTGCTAATATCCTCCTAAATGCATGAATTGCAGGAAATCAATTTTGATTGGAAAGATAATTTAGAGGCAGCTACACTTCATAAGACACCAGAAATAGATTATTCATGACAGCACAGTCTGTGCCCTTCACTAACAAGGCTTGTCCCCTCAGGGTCTGAAAACTTTTCGTACATATCTCAGAATTATTACAGAAAAGGTGGTGGTCACTCAACATATCATCTCTGCACTTGCTGGGAATGAGCAATATCCCTACCAATATGGTCCATAAAACTTCCTCTACCCCTAACATTTTGAAATCTTTGTCTGATTTTAATTCTGAATACCTTGTGCAGGTGTGAACAATCTGTATACCCTGTGATTAAACAGTGTATACATAATATATAATTCCCTACATCATATTTAAATGATCGTGTTGTGCTCACATTGTTGTTTGGCATTCCATCTCCCAAATATAACATGTTTCCTTGTTCTGCATTACATTCCATTCTGTCTGTCAGAATCAGTGTTGCTTGAATACTGGTGACATTGGGATATCACTGTACTTCATTCCAGTCTCCGTAGCCACTGCCCCGATTCCGCTCTGTCTCGGAGCGCATGTCATACTCATGTCCCTGACACATTAATCCATGGGCTTTAAAGAACAATGTCATTTTACACATTTAGCTTTAAACTGAATCAAGAAATGTAAATGTTACTGCTTTAAAGCACAAAAACTGCAATGAAAAACATTGAGTGTTGAAGACACAAAATCACTCTATTACAGCAGTGAGGGGAACATCCAGACAATCCGCACTTCCTCTGCATGGTCAGGGAACTATGCCCAGTGACAATATTTTGGTTGTGGAAGACTGATCAGCACAGTCACAACATTTTGCTTGTGTTTCTTTTTCAGGTTGTTGGGGCGTTGGTACAGGTGGTTAGAACATTGTACACGGAGAACACAGCAGAGCCATCTGAACTACAACAAGAAAACATCCATCATTTTCCTTCACCAAAGGCTTTCTTAGAACAATTTGTGATGGGATATAAGACCAATAGTCAACGATGTTAGCATCCAACCCAGCCCAGTTGTTATTGTGAACTGAAAGCGTTGTATTGAAAGGGGTTAACTGAAACTGTTTGTTCAGTGACTGTGATTGATGTCAGTCTCCATGGATTCTAACTGTGTCACCGGAGGCTTTCCCTCTCCTATTACTAAGGGGCTCCATTCAGTGTGTTATGCTATAACATGAGTGGAAGCAACAGCTACATCATGATCAGGGAGCAGCAGCTCCACATAGAGGGAGAGGGGAGATCAGAATCTGAGAACAATAGACTGGAATGTTACAACAATGGACAGGAGTTTATTCTATGGTCTTTTCTATCTTACGAGGCATCGGTCAACAGTACCAAGTCGGATAAGAGCTGGACTGATGAGTATTCAGGCTGGTCACTATCCGATTCTCGCTATTGTTGGTGTTCCTGGCAAGTGTCTCTATCTCTGCTCATTTATTACTTCCATGAAGTATATTCAACTCCATTGCAATTTCTGTTACCAATATTTGGCAAAGGCAGAAACTATTACCTTCAGTTTTAATTAAAACATCCTGTCAGTATCCATGAATTTCAGACTTGTCCCTCACACACATCTGAGAACAAGACTGTCCACAGTCTTGAGGGCCTTTTTTGACTTATATCTCGCTACTGTCTCCATCATCAAACCTGTCCAATTCCAGTTCCATAATATCCCCACTCTCTCCCTCTGCCTTTGCGCTTTTGCCAATAAACCATTATCTACGCTAGACGTTATAATTCCAGCTCTTTTCTGACCTGTCTTCCAGTTACAAATATTTTGATCATAATGTTGTCCTTTTCTCCAAAGTTACTTCACAGTAGGGACACCAGGTTAGAGTAGTTACATCGCTGGGCAGGTAATAGAACATAGAACATTACAGCACAGTACAGGCCCTTCGGCCCTCGATGTTGTGCCGACCTGTCATACCGATCTCAAGCCCATCTAACCTACACTATTCCATGTACGTCCATATGCTTATCCAATGATGACTTAAATGTACCTAAAGTTGGCGAATCTACTACCATTGCCGGAAAAGCATTCCATTCCGTTACTAGTCTTACCACCTCTGACATCTGTCCTATATCTTTCACCCCTCAATTTAAAGCTATGTCACCTCGTGCTTGCCTTCACCATCCTAGGGAAAAGGCTCTCCCTATCCAGCCTATCTAACTCTCTGATTATTTTATATGTTTCAATTAAGTCACTTCTCAACCTTCTTCTCTCTAACAAAAACAGCCTCAAGTCCCTCAGCCTTTCCTCGTAAGACCTTCCCTCCATACCAGGCAACTTCCTAGTAAGTCTCCTCTGCACCTTTTCCAAAGCTTCCACATCCTTCTTATAATGCGGTGACCAGAAGTAAAAGCAATACTCCAAGTGCGGCCGCACCAGAGTTTTGTGCAGCTTCACCATAACCTCTTGGTTCCGGAACTCTATCCCTCTATTAATAAAAGCTAAAACACTGTATGCCTTCTTAACAGCCCTGTCAACCTGGGTGGCAACTTTCAAAGATCTGTGTACATGGACACCAAGATCTATTTGCACATTTACACTACCAAGAATCTTACCATTAGCCCAGTACTTTGCATTCCGGTTACTCCTACTAAAGTGCATCACCTCACACTTGTCTGCAGTAAACTTCATTTGCCACCTCTCAGCCCAGCTCTGCAGCTTATCTATGTCTCTCTGCAACCTACAGCATCCTTCGTCACTATCCACAACTCCACTGACCTTAGTGTCATATGCAAATTTACTAACCCATCCTTCTACGCCCTCATCCAGGTCATTTATAAAAATGACAAACAGCAGTGGACCCAACACCGACCCTTGCGGTACACCACTAGTAACTGGTCTCCAGGATGAACATTTCCCATCAACTACCACCCATTATCTCTGATACTATTTTAACCTCACTGCGAAGCCTCTTCCAGGGATGCCTAACCTGAAGAAGTTACCCTCCTCCCTCCGGACCAACCCTGATGAAGGGTCTAGGCCCGAAACGTCAGCTTTTGTGCTCCTGAGATGCTGCTTGGCCTGCTGTGTTCATCCAGCCTCACATTGTATTATCTTGGAATTCTCCAGCATCTGCAGTTCCCATTATCTCTCAACTACCACCCTCTGTCTTCTTTCAGCAAGCCAGTTTCCGATCCAAACTGCTATATCTCCCACAGTCCCATTCCTGTGCATTTTGTACAAAGCCTACAGTGGGGAACCTCATCGAACACCTTGATGAAATCCACATACACCACATCAACTGGTTTACTCTCATCTACCTGTTTGGTCACCTTCTCAAAGAACTCAATAAGGTTTGTGAGGCACGACCTTCCCTTCACAAAACCATGCTGACTATCCCTAATCAATTTATTCTTTGCTAGATGATTATACATCCCATCCCTTATAACCTTTCCCAACACATTACCAACAACTGAGGTAAGGCTCACAGGTCTATAATTACCAGGGTTGTCTCTACTCCCCTTCTTGAACAGGGGAGCCACATTTGCTATCCTCCAGTTGTCTGGAGAGGCACAGGTTATTACACGAAAGATACTGTTTCAATTCCTAGCACAGTTAGAACAGAAGCAAATTTCACAAATAACATTCATAAAACCAGGAGCACTTTGTCTCCTTACACTGATGTCTTTTAGGAAATAAACCTATCGTTATTACCTGGGCTGGATTAAGTGTGAATTCAGACCAAAAGCAATGTATTTGGCGATATACAGCCTTGTGGAATGGTCACAGTCAGGGGCAATTAATGGCAGTGAACATATGCTGTTCTTGTCAGTGTTGTAAACCTCACATGAAAAAAACAAAATCAATGGTTAAATTAAACAAAGAGCAATGCAGGAGACCTGAAACAAAAAAAGAAACAAAGTACTGAGGAAACTGAGCAGGTTTGGCAGCTTCTGTCAAAATAGAAACAGAGTTAGCATTTTGAGTCAGCGAACCATCAATTAGAACTGAAATCAGCGGGCAAATATTATGTTTTATTTTGGTGACAGGGACGTTTCCTTTTTCAGCAAGAAGGAATGGGTTGAATAGATGGAGAAAGAGAGACCAAGACAAAAAAGAAGCAAACAAAAGGATTGTTGGTGATCAGTTGGGATGGAAATAAAATGTGAGATTAATTACATTTATCTTTAGCCTTTTCCCATATACGGAACATCATGCCCTTGTAGATATGTTTCCAAGTCCCTGTTTAAACTGAGTCTGTCTTTCCTGAGTGTGGTGATCTTCATTTATTCATTAATGGGATGTAGGTGTGACTGGTTGGGCCAGCATTTATTTCCTTTTCCTTGTTGTCCTTGAGAAAGTGTTTGAGCTGCTTTCTTGAACCACTGCAGTCCACATGCTGTGAATTGCTGGTGCTTAGGTATGTCCTGTTTCATTTCTTTGAGACTTTGTAGTGAATGATGTAACTGAGTGGCTGCCTTGTTCATTTCAAAGGCAGATGAGAGTTGACCAAATTGCTGTGTGTCTGGAGTCACATGTAGGGCAGACCAGGTGACAGTGGCAGATTTCCTTCCTGAAAGGACATCAGTGAGCCAGGTGGGTTTTTCCTGATGACCAATGATGGCTTCATCGTATCAACGTTGTAGTTTCTTTTAATTCAAATTCCACCATCGATCGTGGCAGAATTCAAATTGGAGTGTGGGTCATTACCTGGGTCCCTGGATTAATAGTACAGAAAAAGTACCGCTGGGACATCTCATCCCCAGCATCCCCAATCAATTCCACCAGCAACAGTGGTGTTGCTATTATTGTGACTGTGATACAGAAAATTGCGCAGTTACATTGTCAACTGCTTCGATGAAGAGCGGACCCATTGATATTTCAGGTCGCTGGGACTGTGCGGGTGTGTAATGGTTTATCAGGCAGGAAAAGAAACTAAGGAGACGAAGGCATTTACAACATTGAGTGGGTGTGCCATGCAAACATGAATTTGCCTTGATCCCGTCATTGAAAATTCAGAGAAGGTTCTGTGGATAGTTTTCTCGAGCATTACTGTCTTTGCTTATATTTCCTATGTCCTTGCCTAATTTTCTATGTTCCGTCCTCAGAACCTAATACATTTATTATGCTGTGTTGTTAGTTCTAATGTGGACAACAACCTCCTGTTGGACTCTCGAACCATTGAGAATATTCTGTCCCCTTCCAAGGCAGCTTGGACCCTGGCAACCTTTAGGCAACACACTGTTCTGTTGTCTCACAGTCAGCTGCAGAAACGTCTGTCTGTGTCTCTGACTTGATAGTTCCCTATCACAATCAATTATTTGGAACCTGAGGTAATCCTCATTACAGAGGAGCCAGCCTTGCTGCCAGAAACATGGCTGTGAGTGCTTCATTCCCCAAAGGCCCATCACACCCTACATTATCCAAATCAGCAAACTTGTTTGAGATGACGATGATCACAGGAGACTCCTGCACTACATGTCTATCCCTCTTACATTTCTGAGAAGTAACCCATTGATCTGACTGTATCTGCAGTTTGTCTACCTCCTGAAACAGCCATCCATTACATCCCCTACCTCCTGTAAATTCCTCATTGCCTTCAGCTGCCACTGTAACTGATCCATGCGAACTGATAAGATTCATAAACAAACATTCTTCCGGCAGACATATTTATCAGGAACATTGAAATTCTCCCTAATCTGCCACATCAGACAAGAAGACTACATCACTCCACTCAAAGCCATCATTTCACCTTAACAATCTACAGACCAAGGAAATAGCACAGTCTTACTGCTCTAAACACAGTACACTGGGTTAACTTGGTAGTAATTTTTTTTTTAAGTTTAATCTGGAGACAGATCTCAATAAGGCATAATCATAAAAACATGATACTCACTGTTGTAGATTTACAGAGTGTAGTTAGCCAAAAATAACAATTAGTTGGGAGGTGGGCAGAGATAATGGGAACTGCAGATGCTGGAGAATCCAAGATAATAAAATGTGAAGCTGGATGAACACAGCAGGCCAAGCAGCATCTCAGGAGCACAAAAGCTGATGTTTCAGGCCGAGACCCTTCATCAGCTCTCTGCCCAGTCTAGGCCCAAAATGTCAGCTTTTGTGCTCCTGAGATGCTGCTTGGCCTGCTGTGTTCATCCAGCTCCACACTTTGTTCTCTTATTTATTTGGGAGGTGATGACATAATGGTATTGTCACATGATTACTAATCCAGTAACCCAGATAATGTTTGAGGTACCATGTTCAAATCCTGCTATGGTAGATGGCCAAATTTTTGGAGATGGCGCGGATGCTCAGTAGTTTGCACCGTTACCTCACAGAACTGGGGACCCAGGTTCGATTCCAACTACAGCTGACTGTGTGGAGTTTGCACATTCTCCCCATGTCTGTGTAGGTTTCAAAGATGTGCAAGTTCGGTGGATTGGCCGTCCTCAATTGCCCATAGTGTTCCAAAAGCATTCAGCTGCGCAAAGCAAGACAGTCACAGTTCCTACTATCTCAGTCACAGAATTTGTTGCCTTCTGGTAAAAAAAAACTGCTCCTTGTGCAGTATTGTAGGGAGTCCAGCAAAGGGTGAGATTCTTGCAGTTTCGGAACAATAGAACATAGGAGTTAGGAGAGGGACCTGGCAATTCAGCTCTTCCAGCTCGCTCCACCATTTAACATAATCAGAGTTGATCTTATTCAGGTATCAAATCCGCTCTCCTGCCTGCTTCCTGAAGACGTTCGTCGTGCTTTTCATCAGTTGGTTGATTGATTCTGTCTCCCCTTCACTCTGGAACAGTGAGTTCTATGATTCACATATCTGTGAGTGAAGTTATTTCTTAGCATCTTAGTTTTGAATCTATGTCCTCTCACTCTACATCCATTAGGTCTTGCTCGATACTGTCCCACAAAGAGGCACATCTGATTTTACGTCCATTCCTGTAATATTTTCTGCACTTCAATCAGGTCCCCACTCATTCTTCAGAACTCTGGTGTTTTGAAGATCAAGGGATTCAACCTCTCCTTGTATGACAATTCATTTACGCCTCGAATCAACCCGTGAACCTCTACTGAACTGCCTCCTGTGCAAACACATCCTTCATCAAGTAAGGAGACCAAAACTAGATGCAATACTCCAGGTGTGCTCTCGCCAAATCCTTACATAATTGTAACAACACTCCTTTACCTTTGTAATGTAATCCTTTTGTAATAAATGCCAGGATTCCGTTTGCAATTCATTACAAGAGGGAAAAACAGGGAGATAGAGAACAAAAGACTTTGATTCCCATTTGAATGGGTTCACCACCAAAGCAACAGAGACTGCATTGCTCAGAGATGAAGACACAGAGAAACACACAACCATGGACACACACATTAACATCAACAACAAATAAACTAACACACACACACACACGCAAATAAAATTGCATACAGGCATATTGTCCATGAATGATAAGTAAGCTCTGATTTACTGCTGGGTGTTGAGTAGAAGGCAGGAGATAGAGACAAAAGGAAGTACAGAGTTACCTTAACCCAACTTCTGACCTCAGCACCTGTCCCTAGCCTTCCCTGAGGAGGAGGGCCTTGCCTTGTCTCTCGCCAGCCCAGGATCTTAAATAAAAAGAAAAGCAAAATACAAAAGTGCTGCTTTGCATCATTTAATAAACGTTTTTACCATTTACAAATTGCAGTTACAGGTACAGTAATTGGGACAGTGCCTTTTCACACTGGACCCTGGGTTTTGAAGAAAACTGAATGAAACATGCCCTGTAACCTGTGTGGTAAGTTTGGACAATTCAGCACTATCCTCGGGCTAATGTGACAAAAATAGACTAATTCATTGCTGCAAATTAGAATTGTAATGAGAAAGTACTGATTTATTGATTAATTAGTGAGTTCTGTTAATCAGTTAATTTGAGTGAAGGGAAATTTCAGCACATTCTTCAGTTGTTCTCTGAACTTAGTCTGGGTCACGGCATAAATCGCGGTGTTTGTGCAGCAACTGAGGAGCTGCAGCATGAAGCCCAATTCCTGCACAAAGCGATCTAGAATGAAAGATGTATACCCAAAATTATACATCCGGATCCATACAGAATACACCATTAACATTGACCATAACAGGATGAAATTGGCTGAGATCACAAACAGTAAAATGATGGATTTTTTTCGATTTCTCATTTCTGTGTCACACTGACCGTCCCCATTGGTGTGAGCCTGGAGTCTCCTGCGGGCTCTGCTGGTCACTAAAATGTGTCTGACGGTGAAAACATTGAGCAGCAGAATCAGGAGAAATGGGAGAGTCGGGGTTAGAATGTGGTGGAGGAACTCGATTGTGACCCAGGCACGAGAGGAATAAACACTGAGTGACGCATCACAAAACCAGGGAACGTTCCACAGTGTATACTGACTTGAGAGCATAAAATACCAGAAAATGTTTTTTAAACAGCTCAACAGAGTCACTGCTCCCAGAATCAGAGTCACCGTTTTCTCACTGCAATATTGACTTTTCAGTTTCTGGCAACAAATGGCCACAAATCGATCAAAGGTGAAAGTGACAGTGAACCAGACAGAACAGTCAGAGGCTGCATAAAGCAGGATGGCGTGGATATTACACACAGGGATGTACCACAGGAAATAAAACTGTTCCTTGTAAACAATGGGAATGTGTCTCAATATCAGGTCGAGGATAATGACCAGTAGATCCGCCACTGCCATGGCCCCCAGGTAACGTCTGACACATGGAGACAATCCACAATCTTTATAAAGCAGGACGTAGATTGTCACTACATTAACTGTGAGGAAGGAAAACAAATAAATTATACATCAGCCTGGAGGTAAAGTTACCAGTTTGATTGAGGACCAAGAGTGATTTTCAAATATTTCTCTGTGCTCAGAGATGTATTGATCAAATTGGAACTGAAATGACAAAAGGTAAGTTCCGAATTACAAAAATGTGATGTAAATCACAAGACACACTAGTTCCCAAACTCTCAGTCACAAATCCATAGGAACAGATGACTTTTAGACTATTCCCACACACTCAGTCACTTGAGAGCACACACAGATGACTTCTTTACAGTTCCTAATGCAAAGGGTGAAAACATTGTCATCTTGAAGAATTCTCTCTCATTTACTT
This sequence comes from Stegostoma tigrinum, assembly GCF_030684315.1. NCBI lineage: Eukaryota > Metazoa > Chordata > Chondrichthyes > Orectolobiformes > Stegostomatidae > Stegostoma > Stegostoma tigrinum. The sequence goes on from NW_026728141.1 coordinate 426,937, forward strand.
GAAGAAAAATTGAGTTTGGAAATTTCTGTCATTTAGTCTAAAATGTGATCTATTCTCTGTAGTGAAGAAATGTAAACATAGGGAAAATGTATTTACGCCTTGAACTGCCTGAGGGGATATCGAAACAGTGTCTTCTTCTCCTTGGACCGGGGTCTCTTCCCTCGGGATGTTATGTTTTGTTTAATTAACTGATGTCCGGCCAGTCACAATAAATATCAGTGATAAAGTATTACATAAAGGCCCATCTGTCCATTAAGTTTGTTGAGATCCACTCAGCCTCGTGGTGGAAATCTCTCCCCAAACTTGACTCAACTGGCACTTTGCACACAAAGCCAATAAGATTAAGACAATACCTTGATCATTTGATGTCGGATCCTAGATGTTAATATGTTTGCCGAGCGTGTGAGGTGTGATGGCAAATTTTTGTCTCTTTATTAGGTGACATCCTCGGTGTTGTGGAGCCTCCTGTGAAGTGCTATTGTCTTGTGCCGGTTTGAATTTATAAATGGAGTTAGCTGAAATTTCCCAAAGCAATCTCATGATAACAGGCCAAAGATGGTCAGGGAAATTGCCTGATAATGGACATTTACTGCACACCACACCACCACTCAGTGATGAATCAGTTCTCCTCGATATTGAAAATAAATCAGAGGAAACACTTAAGGTGACAAGGGCACAAAATGTACTCTGGATGTGGTAGTTAAATGTTCATCACCAAGAGTATCTTCAGAGGCCCACCACAGATTGAGCAGGGTGAGGCCTAAAGTACATAGCAGTCAGACTGTGGGAAACATTCTCACCAAACTACTTGTCATAGATGTATCTGTCTCTAACTGCATCTGTAAGAGCACCCAGCACACAGTTCTGGTGTTGGCAAAGTCTCATCCTCATACTTAATATACTGCCCCTTGTGTTAGGTCACACTTCCTCCTGAAAGTACAGCAGACATTGGAGTACAGGGAGGGCTGATTACTGAGCGAGAAACAGATAAATTTGGGATAAATTAGTCTTTATCAGTTTAACAGAATTAACAACTTCAGTGACAAGTGTTGGGCCCTCAACTAATGCAAATTATATCAATGATTTAGATAGGTGGAACAAATGCATTAGAACTAAATTTGTCAAAAAATGCTATTTGGGAGGAAACTAATTTCTAAACAGGAGCTAGTGAATCTGTAAAAGGATAAGAAATGGAAAATGTGGCAGAAGGAATAAATATATTTTGGGTAACTGTGAATGTGTGATTTTTTTCAGCAAGTATTAAAGGCTGTGCATTGAATAAATGAAGAGCGGTGACAGGACTTAGTGGTACAGTGTGTACATGGTTCTCTATGACCTATTCAGACATCAGAAATGTTGTTCTGTCCCCCTGATGGTCTTCTTTCTGATGTTCCGAGTGGATCCGTTGGTCTCAGTACACACGGGATATTTTGATGTGGCTGTTTGATGGTGGGGAGTGGTCTCTGGGAGGATGTTTTGAGGCATATATCGGGGATGGCCTTTATCCGAGATATCTTTCTTTCTTTCTATGTGGAGACCTGAAGATGATGGGCACAGTTGCCTGCTTCTGAATGAAGAGGCTGTGGATTCTGCCAGGACATTGGATATTCAACAACATGATGTATTGTGCATGGTCACACTCCAACATTGATGGAGTGAGAGTTTTTTTTTCAGTTCGTCTATCTCTCCCCATTGACATGTGGGTCCCACAGAGCCATGGACACCACTGGGAGTATTGTTATACTGCAAAAACAAGGATACAACCAACAGCTCCCTCTTGAGGGAGAAAACATTATATTCACCTCCACCACCAGATGTGCTCTGTCACCAAATGGTGACATTGATGTGAGATAATGGATATGTCACCACTGTTCCTGATCATAGAAGCTGAATGAAACAGTGGCTTTAACAGCCGCTGGCAGCACCATCGTCCTCCTGGTGTGAGGTTGCAGGTCTTGCTGAAGGAGATGACACCACTCTGTGACCAGCTCCTTGTCCATTCGGGATACCCTCATACTTTGCTCCTGTGTTAAGGGAAGCCTGGGAAGCTGTTCTTGGTAAAACCAGGGTGGATATGGCAAATCCCGTTCCCCACGCACACTGACTCTGTGATTTCAGAGTTTCCCCTTTCTGCAGCTTCTGCTCCATTTGGGGTTCATGTTGCAGACACAGATGCTGTAACTACACTCTCCAAGCTCCAACTAGAGTTGTCACCACATCGTCAGGTCTCTCTGAATGTTTGAGGAACCTCACAGCACAACCTCCAGCAAACCAATACTAGCACCTCCGATAACTTTTCAATAACAGGAGCCAGTCAGAAGCCACTCACCTGAATGTTATTGGTCTTTTACAAGAATGCTCAAGGGATTTCTTTGTGTTACTTATTGCACAATCAGCTGAGAGGGACAAACACAGGCATTCAGTGGACAGGCACAGCCCAAATTTCAAAGACATGAGTCAAAGCTGTTAAAACCCCATCAAACATGGAGCACCACGTGAGACATACAGGAAACTGAATGGCAGCCTGACATGCAATATTTCATTGTTTCTAATCTTCACAATGGCAGCGCTGAATGAAAAATGAAGGCCAGGGAAAGATACAGACTCACACAAAGATTCACATTCAAGATAGAAACAGATAATAATTTAACTGAGAATATGCTCGGAAACATGAGGGAAAAAATAAGGGTATCTGCCTCACATAACCAGCCCAGACACCATAAGCTGGGACAGGTTGCCAGCCTAGTATGGAGAACTGTATAAACCATGCTCGTGTATCTATCTGCCCAATGTGGGGATCATTGCAAGCCTTAGCCAGTATATTGATACAATAACTTGCACTAGCTAACTGCCAAACATTGGGAAATGTGCAGCCAGTGCGGAGTGACAGTAACTGGGGCTCCCACGCATTTATGCCTCTATACCTCCAGTGCACTGCAAGTGTGAGAGGTATGTGTGTGTTTGTGGCGGGGGGGAGAAGTGTTAGATGTGAAAATCATTGTTTGATAGACAACACATAGGAAGAAAATTAGTTTAAATATGAACAACTGGCAGAAGTTAGGAAATTGGCAGAGAATAATTGAGAGATGCTTCATGTACAGATGTGATGATGTGCTTTAGAATATTTAAATATGGTATTACCAGGCCCAAATGCATCAATGAGTGCGCACAGGGACGATGCGTGGGGGGAGTTTTGGCCTGAGTTTGAATACGAGCTGTGGAGTATCCATTCAGATTTCATTTTGGATATTTGAACCTGGGAGTGTTAACAGCTGGTTAGAGAGATGATTGAGACAGTATTTCATAGCTCAAGGTTCAAACCAAAGGAACCACCACAATTGTGACTCACCTGTTTCCGCCTCAGACACGGGCCAGGCATGGGATGAATCAGAGGAAGGAAATGGAGTTTGTAACCAGAACAGAAGACAGTGACCTTCATGCTCCCAATATTACACAACAACGACAATTATACAATGGATTGTGGTTCATAGCTGAAACTGACTAGGTCAACACATAGACCCACAATGGAAACTTTCAGAAGCAGAGAGGGAGAGAGTGCATGAAAAGGTTGACTAACTGCATTCTCAGCGGGAACAATAACAGGCAAGAAATTAGAGTAAATGAAAAGAAAAGTAATACAATCATATACAGTTTGTAGAAATAATAACTGGACAGTGATACTTACTAGGGACACCAACGGTAGCCAAGATAGGATAATAAAAATATTGAATAATGAAAACTGCATATTTGATGCGCCCTGATAATGATATCTGATTGTAAAATGTAGCAAGAAACCAAGCATCATCAGATAAACTTCTGTCCATTGTTGAAACATTCCAGTGTGATGTTCTCAGATGCTGATCCATTGCTGGATCAGCCCAGTCTGTTCTTCTCAGATTCTGATCAAACGTTGGAACATTCCACTCTATTGTTCTGAGATTTTGATCTCTCCTACTCATCTCTGTGGAGCTGCTGATCCCTGTTAGTGCTGTTGGTAATGCTCCCATTCATACTATGGGTTATCACACTGAACAGGGCCAATTTATCATTAAATGAGTAGACCCTCCACTGGGATATTTGAAACCTCAGAGACTAACATTAATCACAGTCACCGAACAAACAGGTTCAATTAACCTCTTCCTTTCATCACTTTTCATATTACAATAAAAGGGAACATTTATTCAGTCTGGTTGGAATGTAGCAGAGTTGCTGATGGAAAGACCATAAGTCTTTCAATCTTGTTAATTTTTCTTCCTTGTATATAGGAGCAGTGTCACAACACTGAAGTGTTGTATATGTTGCACCCTGTTTACAAAAGGAGACAGGGATAAAGTAACACACCAGGTGCATAAAATGACGAGTGGTGAAATTTCTAGACACCATAAACCAGGGTCACAATATTTATTGCCCATTGACTTTGTGTAATGCTGCTCCTGTATTTAACTTACCCTGTTATCAAATCCTTTCATAACTTTGATACATCATTCAGAGTGTTGAGACTGCTGCTCAGGAACAGGAGGAAGCGCTTCTGTCCCCGTGTGCCTGGTCGACTGAGAAAAGAGGAGGTCATTCAATCCACTCTAGCCTGTTACCACTTCTGGAGGTGGAAAACTGAAATGATGGCACATTTTACAAAGGAAATCATTCAAAACACATAGAATTGCAACGACAACAATGTGAGGTCTCACTGAGATGATACCTGGAGCACATTGTGATTTTTGTGTTTCCATAACTGAGAAGTGGCAGATATCCATCAGATACCATTTAATGGCTACACATAATCCATAGTCTGCTGCATCATTTAATGCTTTGAGTTTGTTACACATGGGACAGGAAGAGAGCATGTGATGCTCAGCCCATTATTTAACATCAGCATGTTCACATGTGGTAAAATTTTCACTCAGTCATGAACTCTGCTGAGATATGAATGAGTTTGCACTGAAGGAACATCCAACAACTGTGTGTATGGGCATGGAATCACTTGTATAAGTTGTTTTGCTTCACGCCAACTTGTTCACTTTAATCAAAGACCTTTTCAGTGTTCTGGCTGTGAGAGGGGTGTTAAAAACACGGTAATTTGTTGACCACAAGCACATTCACAATGAGGAACAAGCCAATTACTTGCTGTGTGCGAAGAAACTAGTGAGTTTACACTGTGGAGAGCCATTCAGCTGCTCAGTGTGTGGAAAGGGATTCCCTCAGACATCTCACCCGCTGATAGACCAATGAGTTCATAAGTGATGATGGGAATTGGATTCTGCTGTTGTTGCTGTTGTATTCTCATTCAGGACTGAAACAAATTAATTCAGAGAGTTGGTTATTTTACTTTCTGAGTTAATGACACTGATGTGACTGGAAGTCATTATTGTAATGCAACAAACAGCTTTGTTTCAAATACAGTATGTTGTGTCCTCAGTTACTTGAAGATTTCAGGAGTAATGTTCTCTGAAATCCACTTGGAAAATGCATTCTGCAGATATTCAACAACTGAGCACTGCATATCAAATAATTTTCAGAAATGTAGGAGAGAGATATTTTCCTTGGGCAGCTATTGTGACCTGTAATGTCCTGCCTGAAGCGGAGTGGAAGCAAATTCCACAGTAACTTTTAGCAATGTGTCAGATCTCTAATTTAAAGGAAGTGTCAGGGGAGAGGTGAGGAGAGTGGGACTAACTGATAGCTCTTTCAAAGATGGTGATGTCACTATCAGGCAGGAAAAGGGGTGATGCACAACTCCGAAAGAATAACAAGGAATTGAGGAAGTTATGATGAACCTATATCAAACACAGGTCACCCTCTAATGGAGCACTGTGTCTAATTTAGGAAGAAGGTGGTTGCTTTGCCGATGTTTCAAAAAAGAAAAACTTCCCAAGGCTGCAGGAAAAAGCAGGGGGTAAGATGAACATTGACATGGACACATTGGGCTGAATGGCCTCTGTTACAACGTAACCATTTCATTATTGTAATCAAGACTCTGGGAAAAGGACATTGCGGACGACAGATTGGTAGCTTCTTCATGGATGGCACTGACCCACCAAAGCAGCTCTGTTTTAATTGGTCCAAAGTTCTAAAGAAGAGTCATGCTGGACTCGAAATGTAAATTCCATTTCTGTCACCATAGAGACTGCCTGATCAACTGAGTTTCTCCAACGCTTACTGATTATACTAAAGATCTCCAGCATTTGCAGTGTTTTGCTTCTATGTTAATTGTTATCTAATGGGGAGGCAATGGCCTAATGGTATTATCGCTGGACTGTTAATCCAGAGAACAAGATAACATTCTCGGTTTGAATCCTGCCAAAGCAGATTGTGGATTTCAATTCAATAATAAAATGAAATCCAGAATTAAGAATCCAGTGATGACCATGAAACCATTGCCAATTGTTGGGGAAAACCGATCCGTCCTTTAGGGATGCAAACTGCCATCCTTACTAGTTAACAAAGTGTGGAGCTGGATGAACACAGCAGGCCAAGCAGCATCTTAGGAGCGCAAAAGCTGACGTTTCGGGCCTAGACCCATCCCCACCATCCTTCCCTAGCCTGGCCGACATGTGACCCCAAACCAGAGCAATGTGGCTAACTCTCAGCTGCCCTCTAGGCAACTAGGATGGGCAATAAATGCTGCCTAAAAACTACACCCATATCCTGTGGATGAATAAAGGAAAAAAGAGATATTGCGTACACTTTGAATTCTTTGTGAACACCTTTCCAATCCCCTGAGGACTTTCTGAATGTGTCAGAGGAACATTTGGAACAGCAGGATGCCATTAAGTACCTTAAGCTTCCTTCAACATTCAATTCAATCAGGAGTGACCCTTATTTTTTACACCTTTACATTTGTTAAGCTTTTAACAAAAATCTAACATCTCAATTTTAAAACGTTTAATTGGCTCTCAGTATCCTGCTGTGATCGGGGATTTTACATTTCTATTTCTCCATTTTGTACTCACACTGATATTGCCTTACTTGGCTCACAACACTCTTCCAGTGTCGCTAAATGTAAGCTTCAAGGAAGCACCTCATCTTTCAGTTCAGCAGTTTAAAGCTTTCTGGACACACCACTGACACCAAGATTTTCAGACTGCGAATTCTGCCCCCTTTTTTGCTTTCATTTCTCTTGTTTCAGTTTGTTTGTGCGCTAGACACTTGCTCCAGGCACATCATTTCTTTTCCTGCCCCAGATCCATTGTCTGTGGCCTTGAGGGAAAAGCATTTCTGTCATTTATTCTTTCCTGCCTTCTCCCCTGTCACAACCATCTTTTTCTACTCGTCTAACCCAAACCTAACTCACAACCTATTATGTTTCTTATGTTTCCCAGTCCTGATGAAAATTCACAGACCTGAAACATTAACTCTGTTTATTTCTGCACGTATATTGCCATAACTGAGATTTTTCCCAACATGTTCTGTTTTCATTCCTAATTTTTGCCATCCCTTGTATGAAGACATGTTTGTATGAAGATTTCACATCATCTCCAAATAATGTCCTTTTGTTTTCAAATCCCAGCTAGAGGAAATAGTTTCTATATCTATCCAATTAACACATCTGACAGATTTTGGTTAATTCCTTTCAATCTGGAGAAGTTATCAATTTACATTTACAATCGAGGGCAAAGAAGTACTGTTGGGTTGGTTTTTAACAAGGTTTTCATTTTCTCGTCAGCAAGTTTTCTGGTAATAATTCAGTTAAACCAACTTGAATGTTTAATATGGGATTTGGATGAATAACTGCTGCTGGATACTAGACATGGAAAGACTCGTGAGGTTGCTGGGAGAACATAAAACAAACAACAGTACAATGCAGCACAGCACAGACTCTTTGGCCCAAGATGTTATGCCGACTTGTTATCCTCCTAAAGTCAATCTACCCTCGTACCCTACATTTTACTATCCTCCATGTGCTGATCCAAGAGTCATTTAAAGATCCCTAAACTTTCTGAGTCCACAACCACTGCTCGCAGCACATTCCACATGCCCACCACTCTCTGTGAAAAACTTACCTCTGACATCTCCCCAATACCATCCTTCAATCACCTTAAAAATATGTCCCCTCGTAATCGTCATTTCTGCCCTGGGAAAAATGTCTCTGACTGCCCACTCCATCTGTGCCTCTCATCTTCTTATAACCCTCTATTAAACACCTCTTATCTTTCTTTGCTCTAATGAAAAAAAAAAACGCTAGTTCCCTCAACATTTCCTCATAACACCTGTCGTCCAGTCCAGGCAACATCCTGGTAAATCTCCTGTGCACCCTGTCTAAAGCTTCCACATCTTTCCTGCAATGAGGTGACCAGGACTGAACACAATATTGCAAGTATAGTCTAACCAGAGTTTTATAGAGCTGCAGTATAATCTCACGGGTCTTAAACTCAATTCCCCTGACAATGAAAGCCAACACACCATACGCCTTCTCTATAACCCTATCAACTTGGGTCACACTTTTGAGGGATCTGTGGAAGTGGACTCCCAAGATTCCTTTGTTCCTCCACACTGCCACTAACCCAGTATTCTGCACGAAAATTCAACCTTCCAAAATTAATCACTCCACACTTTTCTGGGTTGAATTCCATCTGCCACTTCTTTGCTATGCTCTGCATCATGTAGGTATCCCATTGCACCCTACAACAACTCCACTAACCTTCGTGCCATTGCCAAATGTATTAACCCACCCCTCCACTTCCTCATCCAAGTCATTTATAAAGATCACAAAGAGCAGAGGACCCAGAACAGATCCCTGCAGCACACCACGCGTCACCGAGCTCCAGTCTGAATACTTTCCATCGACTACCACCTTCCGTCTTCTCTTGGACAGCCAGTTTTGTATCAAATGTCTGAAAAACTATACATATCTTGGTATTTTAGGTGCTGGAATGATAATTCCCCTCAGGTCACTAGTTTCATTCAGCTCAATTTCACATACTACCTTTATGTTTTTGTGGGTGCTCACTCACTGATTTTGTTCTGTTTAAATCAATTTCACTGTGTATTCAAGGGTGAGGACTCACAGTCAGGAAAATCGATTCAAACATCTCATCAAGATTTGACAAATTACTCAATGCAACATAACTAGAATTTATAATTGGATTTTAACCATGGGAAAAGAAAACACCTCGAGTGGGGACAAACTGTACACCTGTTCTGTGTGTGGTCGAGGCTTCTGCTAATCATCTGGTCTGTTTAAACACAAGCACAGTCATGACAGGGAGAAGCTGTGTAAATGTGGGGACTGTGGAAAGGCATTCGATTTCCCCTGTGAGCTGGAAATTCATCAGCACCATCACACTGGGGAGAGGCTGTCCCTGTGCTCCGAGTGAGAAAGGCCTCCCATTGTCAGCATACTTGCTGCAACGCCAGAGAGATCACAACGAGGAGAGGCCGTTCGCTTGCTCTGTTTGTGAGAAGCGCTTTACTCATGTGTCCAACCTGCTGAGACACACGCAGGTTCATTCAAGTGCTCTCACTGTGAGACTGTATTCAAGCATTCAGCTGAACTTACTCAACATCAACAGACTCACACTGGACTGAGGCCATTCACCTGCTTCATGTGTCAGAAGAAGTTCACTCCATTATCTAATTTTCAGTCACACCAGCGAGTTCACACAGGGCAGAGACCAGATGCCTCTTCCAAGTGTGAGAAGAAATTTGCTCATTCATCCCATCTGGTGAGACACCAGCGATGTCACAAGTAGTTCTGGTGTTGGGATTTTCCTGTTAATCACATCCAGAACAGGTCCATGTATAGCAGACTCTGAATCTGTTGATGTTAATAAGAGCGAACCAACGTAAAGGTGCTAGTGCTCTGGGTGTCACTTAAATCAGATATTGATCAATTACGCAGTGTGGCGAGTCTTTTTCGTATCAAACACAACATTCTTATTTTTGAAGGGCTCTCCCTCTCTCCTGCTTCCTCCATTCTCACTTCCAACAATAAGTACAAGGAATACATGGAGCTTCTTTGCCACTAAGATTGAGACAATCTGATCAGCTTCTTGCCTGGTTTCCTGCTCTCCCAGTTGCTCACTGGGACAAATTGCCTCAAACCCGGACATGTACTCATCTTCACTCACCCACCATTTCCTGTCATGCCATGTTAGATCCACCTTGTTCAAGACTGTCACCTCCTGCACCAATGGCGCTATTCCCATGAAATATCTGACCACTGAGTATCTCTTTGCTGCATTTGATAACGGCTCTCCTGCAGGTGCTGTCCCTTTACCTATAAACCTGCCATATTCATGTTGCAACCCTACCATGCCTGCAAGTTACTGTCTCGTATTGAACCTGCAATTCTCCTCCAAATTCCTGGAATGAATTGTTTCCGCACCATCTCTCCCAGAAGGCAATGTTTTGATCCCCCAGACATATTTTTGTCCCTAACAAATTCAGGAAAAGCCACGCTTTGGCTCACATTCACTGTTTGATAAAGCAATACACACTTATATGGAGAAGTGACGTTGCTTCGAGTTTGATATGCAAATGACAGAAAACATTCCACAATGAAGGGAATTGAGTGAGTTGCAATGATTGCTTATGCCTGATAATATCTATTTGGAGAACATCTATTCCGTATTAGATGAAGCAGTTTTCTTCCAACTGTGGGCGGTTCCACCATGCATTAAAAACACTGCCATCCACAAGGTGTTGGAGCAGGAGTAGGCTATTTGGCCCATTGAATGTGCTCCACTGTTTAATGAGATCATGGCAGATATGATCACCCTCAACTCCACTGAGCTGCCATTTCCTACAACCCTTAAAAAGGCTGTTTGTCTAAATCTAGTGAGCACAGGCCCTTGTGAGAATGAACTGGGAAAATAATAATTGGGAGCCAGGAAATAGCAGAAGAGTTGAATCAATACTTTACACCAGCCTTCATAGTAGAAGTCACTTATAGCATTTCAAAATTGTTTCATAGCCAAACGATAAGGAAAACAAGGATAGGAAATAAATGCAATGATTATTATTGGAGATGAAATGTTGGGAAAATTAACGGAGCTAAAGAACAATTAAGCTCCTGGATCTGTTCGGCTGGAACATAGGACATAGCTGCAGAAATTCTGGATACACTGGTAGACATCTTACGAGAATCTTGAGTGTTTGGATGAGCCCCAGAGGATTAGACAACTGCCAGGTTAGTACCTTGATGTCGGGAAAAAAAGTTAACCGTAGACTAGCTAGCTCAACATCTGTTATTGAATAAATCTTAGAGTCGAATATAATAAAGGATGTATTAGTAGAGCCAAGTATAGATCCTTGAAAGACAACCAAGTTCACGGAATTTCAAGAGCAATATAAGAAATAGGAGCAGAGTATGCCATCTGGTCCTTCAAGCCTGCTCTGCCATTCGATAACATCATGGCTGATCTTTTCATGGATTCAGATCCACGTAACGACCCACTCACCACAACCTTCATTTCCTTTACTGTTCAAAACTCTTTGCCTTAAAAATCATTCAGTGAGGTAGCCTCAAATGCTTCACTGGGTTGGGAATTCCACAGATTCTCAATCATTTATGAGAAGTTTCTTCTCAACTCAGTCTTAAATCTGCTGCCTTTTATTTGAGGCAATGCCTCCCTGCTCTAGTTCCACCTGCCCAACATCCCTGCTTCTGTCTTATCTATTCTCTTCATAGTTTTATAAACTCTCCTGTCATTTTTTTTTAAAATATCAATGAGTATAAGTCCCAGTCTACTCAACCCCTTCTCATCAGCCATCTCAATTCTGGAATCAACCTAGTGAACCTGCTCTGTATGCCCTCCAGTGCCAGTATATCCTCTCTCAAGTCAGGAGACCAAAACTGTCACAGTATTCTAGGTGTGGTTCACCAGCGCCGTATGCAGCTGCAGCATAACCTCCCTATTTATAAATTCCATTCCCTGACCAATGAAGGTCAGTATTCCATTTGCCTTCTGAATTACCTGCTGCATCTGAATTACCAATTTTTTTTGGTTCGAGTACAAGGACACCCAGTTCCCTCTGCATGTCCGCATGCAGCAATGTTTCACAATTTAAATTATGGCCCATTTTGCTGCTCTTCCTACCAAAATGGATGATCTCAACATTGGGTAAGAGCCTGGCAGATGCAGTACAATCTGGTAACCTATCTATATCCCTCTGTAAACATTCAGTGTCCTCTGCACACTTTGCTTCACCACTCAGCATGGTGTCATCTGCGAACTTTGACACACTACACTTGATCCCCAACTCTGAATCATCTATGAAAGGGAGGTTAGAGGTGGACAGTTTGCAAAGATGGTACAATGAAGCATCAGTCTTTCTCAAGAAGGTTGATGATGGGGTAATTATCAGTGAGAGGGACAGGCACAGAAGAAAGAGAATTGTTAACAATATGCAATACGGGGAAAAGTGGATGGTTAACAATACGGGGAAAAGTGGATGGTCAGCAGTTTCATGGGAACACGGTAGAGGGGCTAGCTGTTGGGGCTTATGAGCAGGAGTTCAGGTTAAACTCATCACCGGTCATCTCTCTTTCTCTCTCTCTAGTGAGAGCACAGCTCTATGGCTCTCTGGGACTATGGCAACTACCAATGCAGGGGAGATGCAATACACTGTAAAGGGACCAAATTTCATTTGAACTATTACCAAAAAACTAGAAGATATAGGAACAGAATTAGACCTCTCAGTTCATCAAATTTGCTTTGCCATTCAACAATTGGCTGATGTTTCTCAAAACCATTCAGCTGCTTTTCCCCATAACTCTTCATCCCCTCACTAATCAAAAAAAATCCATCTCTCTATGAAATACGCTCAGTGACATGGCCTCCACAGCTCTCTGTGTTAATTAATTCTACAGATTCATCACCCTCTTCTGAAGAAATTCCTCCTTCTCTCAGTTCTAAAGTGTCAACCCTTCACTCTGAGATGATGCGCCCAGGTCCTGGTCTCTCCTCTAGTGGAAATATCTTCTCCATGTCTACTCGATCCAGGCCCCTCAGTATTCTGTAAGTTTAAGTCAGATTCCCACCCACCCACTCCATCCTTCCAAACTCTAACAAGAACAGAGACTCCTCAACGTATCCTCATATGAAAAGTCCTCCATCCCTGTGATTATTCTTGGTAGCCATCTCTGGACCCCTTCCAACATGAGCACATCTTTTCTTAGGTACTGAGCCAAACTGTTAACAGTATTCCAAATGCAGCATGACCAGAGCCTTGTTTTGCCCCAACAGTATATCTCTACTCCTGTTTTCCAGCTCTCTTGAAATGAACGCCTATATTGTATTTGCCTTCCTAACCACCAACTGAACCTGCGCACAAATTGTAAGAGAATCCTGAACTAGAACTCGCAAGCCCCTTTGTGCTTCAGATTTCAAAAGCCTTTCACTAGTTTGAAAATTGTCTAAGCCTCTCGTCTTCTGACCAAATTGTATACCCTCACATTTTCCTTCATTGTATTTCACCTGCCACTTCTTTGTCCACTCTCCTAGCCTGTCCCTCGTCCTTCTGTAGTCATCCTGCTTCCTGAATATGACCTGTCCCTCCACCTATCATAGTGTCATCTGCAACCCTAGCAACAATGCCCTCAATTCCTTTGTCCAAATTGTTAATGAACAATGTGAATAATTGGTGCCCCAACACCAAATCCTGCAGAATGCCACAAGTCACTGGTTGCCATCCTGAAAATGAGCTCTGCCAGTCACTCAATCCTCAAGATTTGTTACTGCCTTGGCCCTGAAATCATGGGCTCTAATCTTATTTAGCAGCTTCCCATGAGGCACTTGTCAAATGTCATGTGGATGTCCAAACAGATCACTTCCACTCGCTCTCCTTTCCCTGAATTGCTCAGCACTTCCTCAAAGAAGTCTAAGATTTGTCAGGTATGACTTGCTCTTGATGAAGCCGTGACAATTCTACCAAGTACTCCATGATCACGTCCTTACAATGACCTGCCACACTGTTTTTGAAATGAAGATGAGTGACATGAGTTTTATCCAAAATATTAAAACTTTGCCTTCAGTCTTGAATGTGATGAACTGCAAAATCCAACCACTGCTGAAATGTGTGAACTCTTTTTGCACCCCCACAGTATATATAACAGTCTGGGCATTTAGAAGGTCTCACTGGTGCAAGGTGATTGATTGGATGACATCTCCCTGGAAGTTTTGAAGCATTTTCCACAGCCTGGGCATTTAAGAGGTCTCTTTGCAGTATGAACACATTGATGGCATAGCAGTCCTGAAACTTCTACAGCACCTTCTGCAATCCAGGCATTGAAATGATCTCTCCTCAGTGTGAACGAGCTGGTGTTGGAGCAGGTTAAATGAACGAGTGAGTCTCTTTCCATGCACTGAGCAGGTGAATGGCCTGTTACTGGTGTGACAGCATCAATGAATTTCCAGCTCTGATGGGGAAATGAATTCCTCCTCACAATTGACACATTTTCACTGTTTTCTCCCGAGTGTGACTGCATTTGTGGTTTGTAAAGCCTGACAATTGGCTGAAGCCTTGTCCACACACACAACACGTGCACATCTTCACTCCAGGGCTGTTTGCTCCCATGTTCAAAATTGGATCATATTCCATTTGTGATAAGACAGGCAACTCCATCAGATCATGTTGTAATAGTTGGGTTTGTAAATCTCCCCCTTCGAATATCCTGTAATATGGATGTTAAACAAACAACAGTAGAGTGAGAGGGAATATCTCCCAAGCCTCTGGATTCTATGTGAAGGAAGGGACTGAAGGAAGGCGATTTTCAATACACACAACTTGACTATAATCTTATCAGAATCTTCCAAATACTCAGCCTCTACGACTGAGAAACAGCAGGGAATGTGAACACCATCACCACTAAATTCCGTCCGGTTCACCCACCATCCTGACTTGTCTGACATCTGGCCCTGGAGGAGCAGAGATTTCCTTCAATTAAATAATAGCAGAACTGAAATCTTTGCCTTCAGTCCCAAACACAATCTCCACTGCCTCATGACTGACTCTATTCCTCTCCCTGGCAACTGTCTGAGCCTGAACCAAACATGTCATCGCCATGGTGAAATACTTCACACGCCAAAATTACTTTTCAACCACATATACCCACTGTCACAAAGACTGCCCACTTCCACCGCAGTAACATCACCCGGCTCTTCTCAGTCTCTGCTCATCTGCTGCTGAATGTCTCATCCACTCCTTTGTTCCCTCTGAACTTAACTATCCAAACACATTCCCCACCATACTCTCACATTCCCCTCCCTGCACTTGTCTAACTTCCTCTGCCGCTATTAATGGATGTACTTGAGCTCTATTTGGTGTTTTATTCTTCCTTCCATTCACTGTATCTGAATGATAGTTTTACCATTGCCCATTCTCCCAAGCATTTGCTGCTGCCTTAGCAGCTTTATTTTCCCACACAAACTCCCGCAAAGCTGTCACGGAGGGATCCACAGGTTATTCACCCAGTGATGTAATCCTGAGGTCATCCAAGTCTCTGCCGCCTGTATGAGTGTTTGCACCAAGTCTGCTTCACCCACCATCCTGTACTTGTGCTGCTGAACTTTAAGCTTTTCATTCTGCTGTTCAATCTCTTGATAGTGTCCTTTTCCTGTTTCCCTGTAATGTCCTCCAGCCCTCTCAAAGGCAATTACAGATCACCAATAAATGCTAACCGAGCCGGTGAAGCCCACATCCCAAGAATGAATTTTAACAAATGTCCTCCAAGGTATCTGCATTACCTCTCATTCCAAACTCCTGAGCATTCTCAAATTTAACTGTTCCACATTTGGTGCCGTCAGACTTCATTGCTAAGGCCATAAAGTGTGACAATTCCTCACTAAACTAGTCACTCTCTCAACCTCACTTTTCCACTTTAAAATACTCCTTCAAAACTACATATTTGACAATAAAATGATTTTTGTCAACTCTGATATCTTGTTATGTGATTGTAATCAAAAATTGCTTTATAACCACTCCTGAGGAACAGCTTGGAAGTTACCAGTCTGTGAAAGGCATTATATTGATATGAATTAGCTGCTATCAATTTGGATACATATCACATTCCCCTCATCATCTTGGTGAATAATTCCTCAGCTAACAGCATTGTGGGAGCTCCTAAGGGAGAATAATTGCCAGCAACAAATGGTCAGGGGATGTTCAGGTGTAAAAAATAACCTCATTTAAGAGTCAATGCAAGTAACAATAAAATACCTAAGACAGTTGCACCTATTATTGGAGTTAGAGGAGGTTAGGCAATGACAGAGAGTTGATCAGGGAGAGCAGAGATGAACCAGAGTAGTGGATGGATATTGATTCAGGTCCACAGTAATGGGGGCACACCAACCCCAGGGCCATGTCAGGCCTTCACAGATAACTAAGAACAGCACTAGAAGCTGAATTATACAGGTTACCAGTTAAGAAAAGCTGAAAAAATTCAGTGTTTTCAAATTTACAATCAAATGCTAAAGTCTGCAGATCTAAAGAAATCATAAAAACTGGGGTCAGCGGAAACTCTCACCCAGCAATCACGGTGATGTTACTGAGCAATTCATTGTGTGATAGGATCACACGCATGAACACAGTGCATTTGGGTCTCCGCAAACAGGTGATCACCATAAAAGATGTGAGGACCTGTGGAGACATTTAAAAGAAAATTGATCAGAATGAATAAATGTGGAGCTGGAAAAGCTTAGTCAGTCAGACAACACCCAAGGAGCAGGAAAGTCAACAGTTCCGGTTGAAATCTTTGTCACGCCTTGGGTTGATCAGAATGGTTCAAGGAATGAGGAATATTAGTTGTAAAGCCAGGTTAGAGAAACTGAAGTTGCTCTGCATAGAGCGAAGGAGACTGACATGAGATTTGATAAAGTTGTCTACATTTATGATAGGTTTAGAAAAGGCAGACAAAGAGCAGCTGTTACGATTTGCTGATGCTAAATGTATTGGTGACACAGACATATGATATGGGGTAAGTGTTACTGGGAGATGTAAGGAAGAAAATTTATCTAACTTTTATTTCACTCTACTTGAATTCAAAGGCCAATAATATCCAGTGCTCGCTGAATGAATTAGGAATAAAGTGGCACCATCAGATGTTGATATATCATTTGGTTTGAGTTTCCAATCAGCAAATCCTCTTCCAACATGCTTTAAAATAAGTTTACAAAAGCCATCTCAGCCAGTCCGGGACAGAATTTCAGATGAAACAAACATTTCTGCGATTTTGAGTTTGCTGTGTGTAAATACTCTCTTCTTCACCCCGTGTAAAAGTAGTTTATAACCTCCAGCCCGATTAGTCCAGGGGACACATTCACAACGTTCTGTAAGAGATAGTAAGAACTGCTGATGCTGGAGTCAGAGATAACACAGTGTGGAGCTGGAGGAACACAGCAAGCCAGGCTGCATCAGGGGAGCTGGAAAGTTGACTCAAAGCACAACATTTTCTCGTAGGCCTTGAGTGATCGCACATGCACCCAGCCACCCTTTGCCCCACAAAAAGATTGCGGACAATAACCGGGCTCTGTCCCTAAGAGTGTGCAGCGATTTGTCTAGTTTCGTGAAATGAGGACAATACTATCTTTATGTGAACCCTAGCGCATCCACAAAGTGGTTCGGAAACTCGGCCCATCGCCTGCTCCGCTCCGTCTCATTGTTCCCTTTTGTGGAGCCGAGAAAAAGAACAACTGCTCCTCAGATCGCTCCAACCGCGCATGCGCCATGCCATGTTTGATCCGCGGTATGTCTGTGCGTGCACAGCGATAAGGAACCCGTTTGGAGGGGTCGTTAACCAATGTCCGGAATTCTGGGTTCATGTCACCGCCATTGTAGATTTTTAACTTTGTAAGTTACTATGGGTCCAAGTAGGCTTTCTGTTTATCTCTTGCATGCACAACTGGCCTATATAATACGTACAATAAAGAATAAAATATCCCTGTGAGTTCCATGTTTATAATATCACAAAATCTGACACTGAGCCACGCATTTAAAGCTAAAGTTGCCGTACATTTTTCTGGGTCATCATTGGAGAGAGAAAAGTGATGGCAGTTTAACCTGAGAGACAACACTCCTCAGGTGCAGAAAGTTTGAAAATGAAAATCATGAGCGTTAACCAGATGGATATAATTTCAAACTACTGGCATCATGAGGAAAACTGGCAAATGGCTTAGATGAAGAGTTTGGTTTGGAACTGCCTTCAGGGAGGAAATTGTAGATTTCATATTCCAGTAATGTATCATGTCACTGCCAGAAGTGCTGTTTTTATTCCATTGAAGACCACAGGACATTGAATACTGATTTATCTGAGCACTTAAAACATCAGAACATACAAAACCAAATGCCAGAAACTGGATTCACAAGTGAGATGTTTAATGAATGGCACTGATGTAATATAGAATAATCTCTGCAATGATAAAATTCAAAAGAATTGCCAGCAAGAGAAGTTGCAAGCATTGCATGCACCTCCATTGGTGCTGCAGTAGTTCTGATTCAGCAGTCCGACTGCAGATTCCTGGATTGATTTCCAATCAGGACGTGAGGGTTTATTGTTCCTGCACAAACTCTTAACATGAACATGAATTTCTGGCATTCAAACCAGCAAAGAGAGCATCTCTATCAGAATCAGTGAGAGTTTCACATCAGAGATGAATTAAATGAGAAGAAGCACTGAAATCCATTGATTTCATCTGCTCGGAAACAGCCCTACATAATGTTTCTTGTTGAAACATACAGGTGCTTTTGATGATGCCGTGACAAAGTCTTCAGTTTTGCCATTATTTAATTGGAGGAAATTTGTGCTCCAACAGAGCTAGATGTCGGACAAGTTAGGATGGTGTGTGACTCAGACGGAATTTGGCGGTGATGGTGTTCACATTCCCTGCTGATTCTTGTTCGTGGAGGATGAGTATTTGGAAGATTCTGGTAAGGTTATAGTCAACTTGTATGTAATGAATATCCCCCTCCTTCAGTCCCTTCCTTCACGGAGAAGCCAATGTCTTGGGAGAGATTCTCTCTCACTCCATTGTTGTTTGTTTAACAGCAATTTCACAGGATATTAGAAGGGGAAGATTTACAAACCAAACATTACCCAAACCAAACATTACAACATGATCTGATGAATGTGTCTGTTTTATCACAAGTGCAACATGATCCGATTTTGAACATGGGAGGAAACATCCCTGGAGAGAAACCATACACATGTGTGTGTGGACAAGGTTTCAGCCAATTCTCAGGCTTCACAAACCACAAATGCAGTCACACTGGGGAGAAACAGTGAAAATGTGGTGATTGTGGGAAGGAATGCATTTCCCCACCTGAGCTAGAAATTCATCCACACTGTCACACCAGTAACAGGCCGTTCACCTGCTCAGTGTGTGGGAGGAGACTCACTCAGTCATTTAATCTGCTGTTACACCAACTCATTCACACTATGGAGAGATCATTTCAATGCCTGGACTGTGGAAGGTGCTGTAAAATTTCCAGGGCTGTTATGCGATCAATGTGTTCATACTGCAGAGAAACCTTTTAAATGCCCAGATTGTGGAAAATGCTTTAAAACTTGCAGGGAGATGTCATCCCATCAATTACCTCACATTAATCAGAGACCTTTTAAATGCCCAGACTGTTCAAAATACTGTGAAAAAGTAAACAGAATTTGCGCGTCTCAACAGCGATTGGATTTTGCAGTTCATCACATTCAGGACTGAAAGCAAAGTTTTCATATTTTGGTTAAAACTCATGTCAATCAGTTTAATGTCAAAAAACAACGTGGCAGATCATTGCAAGGAAGTGATCACGGAGCATTTGGTAGAGTCAGCACAGCTTCATCAAGCGGAAGTCATACCTGACAAATCTTAGAATTCTTTGAGGGAGTACTGAGCAAGTTAGTTAAAGGAGACCTAATGGAAGTGACCTGTTTGGACATCCACATGACATTTGACAAGGTGCCACATGGGAAGCTGCTAAATAAAATAAGAGCCTGTGATTTCAGGGCCAAGGTACTAGCACAGCTTGAGAATTGGGTGACTGGCAGGGCTCTTTTTCAGGATGGCAGCCAGTGGCTAGTCGCATTCAGAAGGGGTCAGTGTTGGGACCACAATTAATAACAATTTGGACAAAGGAATTGAGAGCATTGTTGCTATCTTTGCAGATGACACTATGATAGGTGGGGGGATGGATCATAATCAGGAAGCAGGATGATTGCAGAGTTACTTGGACAGGCTAGGAGAGTGCACAAAGAAGCGGCAGGTGGAATACAATAAGGAAAATGTGAGGGTATACAATTTGGTCAGAAGACTAGAGGCATAGATTATATTTGAAACAGAAAAGCCTTATAAATCTGAAGCACAAAGTGACTTCAGGGTTCTCATTCAGGGTTCTCTTACAGTTAGTATGCAGCTTCAGTTGGTGGTTAGGAAGAAAATTCAATGTAGGCATTCATTTCAAGACAGCTGGAAAACAGGAGCAGAGATGTACCTTTGAGGATAAACCAGGCTCTGGTCAGACTGCATTTGGAGTATTGTGCGCAGTTTGTCCCAGTATCTAAGTAAAGATGTGTTGGTGTTGGAGGGTGTCCAGAGGTGGTTTACAAGAATAATCACAGGCGTGAAGGACTTATCATATGAGGATTGGTTGAGGACTCTCTGTTCTTGATGGAGTTTAGAAGGATGGGGTGGGGGCTTGGAATCTGTTTGCAAGTTACAGAATTCTGACGGATCTGGATTGAGTGGACATAGAGAAGATGTTTCCATTATAGGAGAGTCAAGGACACGGAGGCACCACCTCAGAGTGAAGGGATGACATTTTAGAACTGAGAGAAGGAGGAATTCCTTCAGAGAGTGGTGAATCTTTAAAATTAATTGACGCAGAGAGCTGTGGAGACCGAGTCATTGAGCGTATTTCAGACAGCAGTGGATATTTTCTAGGTTAGTCAGGGTTTGAAGGGTTATGGGGAAAAAGCAGGAGAATGGTTTTGAGAAACATATTAGCAATGATTGAATGGCAGACCAAATTTAATGGACCAAATGGTTTAATTCAGTTCCTATATTTTATGATCTTTTGGTAATAGTTCAAATAAAATTCAGTCCCTTTTGTCGTGCATTGCATCTCTCCTGCCGTAATAGTTTCCACAGTGCCAGACAGCCACAGGGTTGTGCTCTCACTAGAGAGAAAGAGAGATGACTGGTGATGAGTTTAACCTGAGAGAGCTTCTGTTCATGGGACCCAGCTCCTCGTCCTTCTACAGTGGCTCCACTCTCTCTATAACAGTTGGTTCAGTCTCTCTCACTGATAATTCCACCATCATTGGCCTTCTTGAGAAAGACTGACTCTTCATCCTGCCATCTTTGCAAACTGTCCATCTCCAACCTCCCTTTCATAGATGATTAACAGTTGGGGAGCCAAGTTAGTGTGTCAAAGTTTGCAGATGATGCCAAGATGGGTGGTTGGGCCAAGTGTGCAGGAGACACTGAATGTTTACAGATGGGTAGAGAGTTTAAGAGAGTGGGGAAGGGTCTGTCAGAGAATAATGTTGAGGTTATCCATTTTGGTAGGAATAACAGCAAAATTGACTGCAATTTAAATTGTGAAACTGTTGCATTCTGCTGTGCAGAGGGACCTGGGTGCCCCTGTGCACGAACCAAAAACATTTAGTATGCAGATGCAGCGGGTAATTAAGAAAGGAAATGGAATGCTGACCTTCAATAGAAAAGGAATGGAATTTAAAAATAGGGAGGTTATGCTGCAGCTGCATACATTGCTGGTGAGGCCACATCTAGAGTACTGTGTACAGTTTTGGTCTCCTGACTTGAGAAAGGATATGCTGTCACTGGAGGGTGTACAGAAGAGGTTTACTAGGTTCATTCCAGAATTGAGATGGCTGATGAGGAGAGATTGAGTAGACTGGGACTATTCTCACTGAAATTTAGAAAAATGATGGGGGAGTGAATAAAATTATGAATGGGTTAATATGAAAGCTATGGTGAGTGGACAGTTAAATGAAGCTGAATCCATGAAAAGATCAGCCATAATCTTATTGAATGGCAGAGCATGCTTAACGGAGCACATGGCCTACTCTTGCTCCTATTTCTTATGTTCTTCTCGAAATTCCCTGAAATTGGTTGCCCCTCAAGGGCCTATCCGAGCTCTGCTGTTACACCTTTTATTATAACAGACTTTAAGATTTATCTGATAACAGATATTATGCTAACTGGTCTACAGTTAGTTTTTTTTCACATAAAGGTACTATATTGGCAATTTTCTAATCCTCTGGGACTTTTCCAAACTTTGAAGATTCTTGTTAGATGGCTACTAGTGAATCCACGATTTTTGCAGCGATTTCTTTTCATACCCTAGGATGCAGCCCGCCAGATCCATGAGTCTAATTGGTCTTTAGCTCCATTAGTTTTCCTAAAAATTCATCTCCAATGATATTCATTGCATTTATTTCCTGTCTTTTTTTTGCCTTTTGGCTATTAAGCGAGTTTGAAATGCTATGAGTGGCTCCTACTGTGAAGTCTGGTGTAAAGTATTTATTCAACTCTTCTGCCATTTCCTGGTTCCCCGTTATTATTTTCCTGATTCATTCTCTCAAGGGCCTGTGCCAACTAGATTTAGACAGACAGATTTTTTTTTAATCTGTAGAAAAATTAAGGGTTATGGGAAATGGAAGTACAGTGGCCTTGAGGGTTATCAGATCTGCCATGAGCTCATTAAATGGTGGTGTGGATTCAATGGGCTGAATGGCCTCCTCCTGCTCCAACATCTTGTAGATGGCAGTGCTTTTCATACATGGTGGAAGCCCCTACAATTGGTAGAAAGTTTCTGCATCCAATACAGAATAGATATTCTCTCTATGGATATTACCAGGCATGAGCAATCATTCTAAAGCACTTGATAACCATTATTGTGGAAGTTATTACCGCTATTTGTACATCAAACATGAAGCAATGTGCCAATTTTCCATACAAGTGCATATCACTCCATCAAACAGTGAATGTGACGACAAGTGCAACATTTCCTGAATGTTGCAGGAATGGAAATTTGTCGCAGGATTAAAACATTGCATTCTGGGAGAGGTGATGTGGATTGGGGAGGAAACTATTCATTCTAGGAATTTGGACGAGAAAGGTAGGTTCAACATTAGAAAGTAACTTGCAGGGATTGAGGGGTTGGAATTTGAATATGGCGGGTTTATAGCAAAATGGACAGTACCAGCAAGGGAGCTATTAACAAATGGAGAAAATAAAGATGTTCAGTGGTCAGACACTTCATGGGAACAGGACCATTGGAGCAGGAAATGAGAGTCTTGGACATGGTGAGCTCTAACATGGCAAGACAGGAAATGGAGGGAGAGTGAAGACACGTATATGTCCAGGGCTCGGACATGGAAAAAAAAATCTTTTGAGGCACATTGTCCGAGAGAGCGAATGAGAGGGAAACGGGACAGGAAGCTGATCAGATTGTCTCCATCTTAGTGACAAAGGAGCTACTTATTGCTGGAGGTGAGGATGGAAGAGGCAGGAGAGAGGGAGAGCTCTTCAAAAATAACAAACTTGTGTTCTTTATTTAAAAAGCTCACTACACTGTGTAATTGATAGATATCTGACTAACTTGACACTGAGAATACTAGCAACTTTAACTTGGTTGGATTTTAATAACATCAACAGAATAAGAGCCTGATATACATGGATCAGTTCTGGATGTGATTAACAGGAAAATCCCAACACCGGAACTACTTGTGACATCGCTGGTGTCTCACCAGATGGGATGAATGAGCAAATTTCTTCTCACACATGGAGCAGGCATATGGTCTCTCCCCGGTGTGAACTCACTGGTGTGACCGAAGGTGAGATGTTTGAGTGAACTTCTTCTGACAAATTGAGCAGGTGAATAGCTTCTCTCCAGTGTGAGTGTGTCGATGTAGAGTGAGTTCAGATGAATGCTTGAACCCAGTCTCACATTGAGAGCACTTGAATGGTCTCTCATCTGTGTGGACACTTTGATGGCGCGTCGGTTCCCTGGAACTTTTATAGCACTTCCCACAGTCTGTACATTTAAAAGGTCCCTGGACAGTAAGAACCTGCTTGTGTCTCAGCAGGTTGGACAAATTAGTAAAGCCCTTCTCACAAACAGAGCAAGTGAATGGCCTCTCTCCAGTGTGAACTCGCTGGTGTTGCAGCAAGTGTGCTGACCGAGTGAAGCCCTTCTCATGGAGCACAGGAACAACCTCTCCCCAGTGTGACAGCGCTGATGAATTTCCAGCTCGCAGGGGAAATTAAATGCCCTCCTACAGTCCCCACATTTATACGGCTTCTCCCTGTCATGACTGCGTTTGTGTTTAGACAGGCCGGATGATTGGCTGAAGCCTCACCCACACACAGAACATATATACGGTTTCTCCCCACTCTGAGACGTGCTTTCTTCTTCCATGGTCAAAATCCAATAATATTCTGGTTACAATAAATTGAGTAATTTGTCAATTCTTGATGAGATATTTGGTTTGAGTTTCCCAACTGCAAATCCACCCGTTGAATACGCTGTGAAATTGATTTAGACAGAAGAAAACAAGTGAGTGAGAATCCACAAAAAAAATAAAAGCAGTACGTGAAATTAAGCTGAATGAAACTGGTGATTAGTGGGGCTGTCATGAGGAAAATGTGACCCTGATCATAACTGGTTCACAGAAGTCCTTTAGGTGAAGTGAAGTTACCATATCTCTGGGAAGTGCAAATGAGAAGTGGGAGCAATAAAGTGTGTATCTACGACATGACAAGAACTTTTCAAACTCTTAACATCCTCCATGTTGAAAGGCAGCCTGGCCAGGCAAACACTTGTGTTGAAGAAGGTGTTGATCTGTTCGACGTCCACTTGGACACAGATGTAGACACTTGGAGGAAATAAAAAACACAAAACAAAATCCGCTTTGGGCCTGCTTTACCATTCAATACCATCATTGTTGATGCTCATTGTCAATGCTATATTCCCAATTTTGAACCATATTCCTTGATATCTTTAAAATCTAAACATTTATTATGTCCAAGAAAGTAATTAACTCAGAGACCAAGCCTCCACAGTTTCATAACAATTCGAATCGGTCTACTCAGTATCTAGAGACTATGAACCCTGTTTCTAGACTCCCCATCCAGGGAAAACAATCTCCCTGCATCTCATCTCTTGGCCCTAATATAGATTTTTGTGTTCTTCTAATCTCTAATAAATTCAGGCAGAGTCAAACCAATCTCTCCTCACAGGACAGTCCTACCATCTTCGGTATCAGCCAAACCAACTTTTGATATATTTGCTCCATGGTAAGTATATCCCCTCATTGACAGGAAGACTAAAACTGCACACAATAATATATGTAAAGTGTGAACTGTGCACTAAATTTACAGTAAGATATCCTTATTTCTGATTTCAATTTCTCTTGCAATGAAGGGCAACATTTGCCTTCTGATGGCTTGCTGCAGCTACCTATTTACGTCCATTGTCTGGTATGCAAAAATATCCAGATGCTTTTGTATACCTACATTTCTCAATATGTCACGATTTCAATCATACTCTTCTCTTCTGTGTTTGCAAAGTTTTTAACTCCACATTTATCCATGTTCTCCTGCACCTGACATATGTTTGTTCATACACTCAGCACTTCTACATCAACCTCAAGCTTCCTTGCATCCTTCTCACTACTCATATTCCCAATTTTTTCATGCATATACGTTGACACTATATGGGTGTCACTGATGAGGCTGGCATTTATTGATGAGTTTATTATTGATTTAGTCATACATGGTCATCAAAATTGGTAATGTTGCTTTTGGTTCACTCATCCAAGCCCTTGAAGAACAGAAACTTCTTCCAATTAAATATTGATTGAAGTATTTCTCATCAAGTCCCGAACAATTCCATGAGACAGAGGCAGTTTGTTAGCAACCAGAATGTTACACAGACCACAAAAACAGGTTTCTGCCCTATTTTCTGCACCATCACCAAGGCCAACAATTTTGACTACAGTAACATCACCCTGCCCACAGCGCATACTGATCTTAACCTTACAGTGTCCGAATTAGAAAACAGGTCATTTTTTAAACTGTTCTCAAATGTCTCCATGATCTTGTATGTCATAATCTCCCCAAAAACTGAATAAAGCTAACATATCCGGGCCTTCTAACTCTCATCTTTGTTCATCTCTTCATCTTCCTCTCTGCAAGATGCTCATTAATGCCTACCTCCTTGAGAAAGCTTTCAGAGGTTTGCCCTAATATGTACTTTATAGTTCTGTGTCAAAAGCAAGAAGTACTTAGCAGGCTAGACAGTGTCACAGGAGTGAGAAACAGTTAATCTTTCAGTCGATGCAGGCCTACCATTGGGGATAAAAACAGGGCATAATCAGAGGTGGAAGATAAATTTGCGCAAGGAAAGAATTTCTAACAATGAAAAATGAAATTAGATCTTAAAACTGTTAAAGCACAGTCCTAATTTACATATGGCCAGCAAAACCAGCAACAAACATTTCAAACTTTTTAAAATGCACCCATTATTAGAGACACAGGAAGCTCGACAATACAGAGGGACTTTCACAGAGGACAGAGGTGAAACCAGGCAATGGATGGACGTGATAATAAAATGTGAGGCTGGATGAACACAGCAGGCCAAGCAGCATCTCAGGAGCACAAAAGCTGACGTTTCGGGCCTAGACCCTTCATCAGAGAGGGGGATGGGGAGAGGGAACTGGAATAAATAGGGAGAGAGGGGGAGGCGGACCGAAGATGGAGAGTAAAGAAGATAGGTGGAGAGAGTATAGGTGGGGAAGTAGGGAGGGGATAGGTCAGTCCAGGGAAGACGGACAGGTCAAGAAGGTGGGATGAGGTTAGTAGGTAGGAGATGGAGGTGCGGCTTGGGGTGGGAGGAAGGGATGGGTGAGAGGAAGAACAGGTTAGGGAGGCAGAGACAGGTTGGACTGGTTTTGGGATGCAGTGGGTGGGGGGGAAAGAGCTGGGCTGGTTGTGTGGTGCCTGGACTTCCCTGGACTGACCTATCCCCTCCCTACCTCCCCACCTATACTCTCTCCACCTATCTTCTTTACTCTCCATCTTCGGCCCGCCTCCCCCTCTCTCCCTATTTATTCCAGTTCCCTCTCCCCATCCCCCTCTCTGATGAAGGGTCTAGGCCCGAAACGTCAGCTTTTGTGCTCCTGAGATGCTGCTTGGCCTGCTGTGTTCATCCAGCCTCACATTTTATTATCTTGGAATTCTCCAGCATCTGCAGTTCCCATTATCAATGGATGGACGTGAATTCAGATTCACAGGAAAGCAGTCACACTCGCTCCAGATGGACGGACCTTAACAGTAAAGCTCGGAATTGTAGATGAAGTCTCATGAAAACAAACCTCTCCAACGATTCACTGTGTCCCCAAAGATCAAACCCACAGGAACCCGCAGATACAAAGGTTTCAGAGTCTCTCTGCAGGAAGAGCAGTCAAAAGGGGCGCCACGGAACCGGTGTGCGCAGTGACGTCACCACGCCGGAGTCAGCGACGCATTGCTGCACATCTGCGCAAGTGTGCCATGGGGAATGCTCCTCAATAGATCTGCGTCTGCGCGCGAGTCAGCAATGCACATGCGCAGAGAGGCTTACCTGTTGCTTCTAAGTACCGTCCCAACAATGCCCGAGAACTGACCGGAAAGTCCTCACACAAATCTCCAAGGTTGTTACACTCAATTGGCAGAAGCTCGTGGCCAGTTATTATTTTCATACCATTCAATACTGTCCACCCTACACCTTCTACGGATTGGTTTGCTCATTTGGGTGGACAGCTCATTTACAATATAGAATAACACCTCCAATGCAAGTTCAGTTTCTGCACCAGGCAATGTACCAGGAAGGTCCTGTCCCACTCCTTCACAAGACTATCTCAACAGTTAATCCAAGTTTTTGAGTTCTTCAGTAGTATAGTGGTTAGTAAAATGTGGCAGGCCAGGAACAAAAACAAAGTTGCGAGAAAAGCTCAGCATGTCTGGGAGCATCTGTGAAGGTAAAAACATTTCAGGACCAGTGATCCTTCCTCAGAATAGGCAGGCCAGGGTTCAATTTCCCAATGGTTGTGGAAATCTAAGCTTTGGGCAGCACAGTGGCTCCGGATTAGCACTGCTGCCTCACAACACCAGAGTCCTGTGTTCAATTCTACCCTTAGGTGATTGTCCGTCTGGAGTTTGCTCATTCTCCCCACGCCTGCATGGGTTTTCTCCTGGAGCTCTAGCTTCCACAGTCCAAAGATGTGCAGGCTAGTTAGGTTGGCCATACAAAATTGTCCGTACTGTTCAGGGATGACTGGAGTAGGTGTGCTTTAGGGGGAATGGGTCTGGGTGGGATCATCTGAGGGGCAGTGTGGAGTTTTTGTGCTGAAGGGCCTGTTTCCACACTGTAGGGATTCTATGTAATGTCATATTTAATCCTGAAAATATAAATTGTCCTTCAAATCTGTGTAACTTTTTAAAGATTCACCTTCAAACCTGCACTGACCAGTCAGAAATAAGGGGAGGGGAGGAGGCCAACCACTTCCTCAAGATCAATGTCATTCAATTAGATCATGGCTGTTCATCCAGCTAAATGGAATTTTACCACACCATCCACATATCCCTCAATATCTTTAAAATGGAGTAATCTATTTCTAACTTGAATGAAATACCTCAGCCTCTGTGGCAGAGAATTTCAAGACTCGCCTCAATCTCAATGAGGAAATTCCTCCTTGTCTCAGTCTCAAATGGCCCAGCTGTGTCCCCTGATCTGGACTTGCTCATCTAGGGGAATAATCATTCCTGCACCAACCCTGACAAGCCACGTATAGTTTTGTTACTGTTCTCTGTGCAACTTCATGTGTCTTTCCATCTCTAGTATCCAGCAACAATTACTCATCCAAATCCCATATTAAACACTTAGGCTGGTGAAACTGAATTAAAACCAGAAAACCTGCTGATCAAAACATGAAGCGACGGTTGGGGGGAGTCTCTGAAAGTCTTGTTATAAACCATTCCAGCAGCGATTTTTGGCCCTGCAATTAAATGTAAATTGCTACTTCTCCAAATAAAACGAATTTTCCAAAATCCGTCAGATGTGTTAATTGGATAGGTTTCTACTCTATTTCCTCTAGTGGGAGAATTGAGAACAAAGGGACATCATTTGGAGATAATGTGAAATCTTCATACGGGCAATTCTTCATACAAAGAATAGCAAAAATAGGGAATGAAAATAGAACTTGTTGGAAAACACTCAGAAGTTCTGGCAATATATGTGCTGAAAGAAATATAGTTAATATTTCAGGTCTGTGAATTTTCATCAGGGCTGGGAAATATAAGAAAAGTAATAGGTTTTGAGTAGGTGTGGGTTAGACTAGTACAAAAAATGGCCTGTGACAAGCGAGAAGACAGGAAAGATTAAATGACAAAAAAATTCTTCCCTCAAGTCCACAAGCAATGGAGTTGGGGCCAGAAAAGAAACAAAGAAATAAAAGATGAGCCTGGAGCAGGGGTGCAGCTGACTGAGAAACAAACTGAAACAAGCCAAATGAAAACTCCTAAGAATCTTGTTTGTTTCAATAAGGAGCAGGGCTTACATAGTCCTGTGGCCAGTATTTAGGAGCAGCTAAATGCTCAGGTGCAGACAAATATGTGAATTGTTCCCGGCCCAGCGTGTTGATTTAATCTCCGATGTAAAACCCGCAGAGATTCAGATGGAGTTACACTGTTTATGCTGTTGTCACTGTGAAGAATTCCTGGGCATTTATCAGTTTTTACAAGAAAAACAAATCCCTGAATGAGGACTGAGCCTGGGAAAGGGCTGTGAGAGCACCAAATCCTAACCACTAGACGACCAGGGAACACAACATTAATTAGTCCCTCAACGCCATGGGGAATGGAATTGGGGCTGTGAAAGAAACAAAGAAACAAAAGATGTGGCTGGGACAGGTATGCAGCTGACAAAGAAACAAGTTGAAACAAACAAAGAGAACAGAATAGGGGGCAGCATTCACACACTAATTGTTAGTCTCGATGGTGAATCCAGAAAACTGTAAAGTGCTGAATTGAAAGGTGTGCTGCTTTCTTGGAGCTGACATTTAGCGTCATTGGAAGAGTGCATTGATCCGATGACAGAAATATCAGTGTGACAGCAATATGGAGCATTAAAACGTTGGATTATGGATACTGAGGACCAATTATACATTTTAAAACTGCGGTGTTAGATTTTTGTTAAATGCTTCGAGCAATTTGGAATAAGGATCAGTCCTCTTTGCATTGAATGGGGGAGGGGTCAAAAGGTATTAAGTTCACTGTTTTTGCTGATGGAGATTCCAGTGAAAGGAAAGTTTAGGTAACACTAATAACTAGAAAGCTTCTCTTGGAGATTTTTGTATCTTTTTCTGTGAATATTACAATAAAACTGCATTTGATAGCCTGGCCACTGCTTGAGGCATTGGGACTGATAGGGGAAATAAGCAAATGTCTTAAGATACCAGTAAGATGGCTTGGGTAATGAATTTCAATAGAACTTGATCAAGAGCAGGGATGTGTTGTCACAGTTATACAGGCATTGGTGAGGCTACACCTAGAATATTGAGTGCAGTTTTGGTCTCCTTTTCTGAGGAAGGGTTCTCTTGCTCTCAATGGAGTGCAATGAAGGATTACTGGCCAACTCAAGTGATGGCAGAACTGACATACGAGCGATATTGACTAGGTTAGTATTGTTTTCACTGAAGCTCAGACGAATGAGGGGCGATTTCATGGAGACTTATAAGTTTCTAACAGGACTAGACAGGATAATTGCAGGGAGGGTGTTCCTGATGGTAGGTTTGTTCAATCAGTGGCCACAGTCTGAGGATTCAGGATAGGCAATTTAGGACAGAGAAGAGGAGACATTTCTTCACCCAAAATGTGGTGATCCTGCGGAATTCATTGCCACAGGAAGTAGTTGATGCTAAAACATTGAACGTATTCAAGAGGCAGCTAGATATAGCAGTTGGGGTCAATGGCATCAAAGGTTATGTGGAGAAAGCAGGATTAGGCTACTGATTTGAATGATCAGCCATGCTTGTGATGAACAGCGGATCAAGCTCAAAGTGCCAAATGCCATCCTCACGCTCCTATCTTCAATGTTTCTATCTTCTGAATAGTCAAACTTATTTTGACTGAAGTAAGGTAATGAAATTAATTATGCGCCTAACATTTAATTGAAGGTGACCTCCTGCAATTAATCAAATGTAATAGTTACTCTCCAGTTAGAAACAGATGATTAAACAATGAGGCTTGCTAATTTGGCCTACAACAGTCAAAGAACATGATGCATTTCCAAGTCAGGACAGTGTGTGGCTTGGAGGGGAAATTGTAGACATCGTTATTTCCCAAGCATCTGGTGCCCTTGACTTTCTGGGTGATCAAGTTATGGTTTTAGAAAGTGCAGTCTCAGCACCCTTGGTCAGTTGCTTTGCTGCATTAAGTTGATGGTGTTGTACTGCTGCTCCTGGGTAACAGGTGACAAAGTCCTTACTGCCAACCTGCAAATATACAAACTGGGAAAAGTAGGCCATTCAGCCCCTTGAGTCTGCTCTGCCATTCAATCAGATCATGTCTGTTCCTGTATACTCCAAATAACCCTTGATTCCATTCACAAAAATCTCTGATCCCTGCAGTTGACAATTCTAAGGTGACCTCAGATTACTTCTGCTTCACAGAGATGACTGTGATCAACATGGAATGATCAATGACGTGGCTAAGATTGTTTATGGCCAGGAATTGAATCACACACTGTTGATCGCTGCATGGGTTTCACATGCAGGACACATGATTACAGATTTCTTTAACCCAGTCTCTGAGTGTCTGATTAGTGTAGTTTGACCCCAGAAGGCTCTCACATTACTCACTGAGCCTGTGTCCTCAGACACAAACAACCACTTACTCTGCCCACTCCAAGTTTGGTAGAAACTGTTTCCTCAATTGCAGTTTGAGTCATATCAAGCCCTTTAATCAAGGTGATTCCCCCAAACCTTCATTCCATTTTGTTTCTTGTGATACTGTCGACCCTATCAGTTCTGAGCTTCCACACATTCCCATCCAGTTCTTTCTGTATGCTCCATATTGAAGTGGTGAACTGTTCTCTAAGTGAACCAGGGATGTGCCAGGAGATGATGGGAGGCTCGTGCATTTCCAATGTCAACCTCAGAGGAAGGAAGATGCAGGAAATCACTGCTCATGGAGCATGAACCCTGAGATGTTGGGGAACGCTGCCGAGATGGAGGACGCAGAAGCAGGCGAGGATGACGAATTACCTGGTCAGACTTTCATGCTGGAAATCATCAGCATCAAGTTTCTCACTGCCACACAGGAGAATATCAAATTGCAAATAAATCAGGTGGGAATAGATAATAATGAGGTGTAAGTGCATGCAAACAGGAGCCTCACTACTTACCACCAAGCTCTTTGTCTCTGTTAAAATCTTGGGTGGAAAATTTGACTTTTCAGTCTTTGACATTGAGAATTTCATTTTTGAGGTTCTCACCATGTTTTTCCAACAGGCCCACCATTGTCCACGGCGTACAGGGACTGGGAAGATTCTCATCTGTGCACTAAACACAAAAAATGGTTTACGTGATGTTTGCTGTGGGACACATATTAGGTCTTGATGCTGAAAGTGACAGAAAGATTGGGTTTTGTTTTTAAGTGATCACAGGACCTTTGCTGGATACCAAGAGGAAGAGAGACACTCCCTTGTCCACAGGAGTAACTGAAGTATGGGAACAGAAAGAATCCCGAGTTAGAAAAGAGAAGAGGCCTAAACATGCAGCAGTCATCAACGGGACATCATTTATTCTCATCGTATCTTCCAGAAACTGAGGACACACTGTTTTAAATTACATTCATACATTTTGATTCAATAGAGTACGTAAGTTCCAGTCCAGATTTGGGATTAACAACATCAACATAAATAAAACACAACTTTCATCATGAACTCTGTTGTAATTAACAGCAGCAACAACACAATCCATCCCCTGCAGTTGCTTGTGAACTCACTGACATGTCTGTAAGTGACATGACTGAGTGAGTTGCTTCCCACTCATGAAGCAAATGAACACCCTCTTCCCCGATGTGACTTCACTGGTGTCTCAGCAGTGTTCTCTGCTTTTACATTCAGAATATATTCAGAACATTCAAAATGGCTGTTATCCGTGTGAAAAGGCTGATATGAATTCAGGTCAGATTAGCGAATAAATGCTTTCGTACGCAGGGAGCATGGAAGCGGCCTCTCCCCAGTGTGAATCTAATGATATTTAATCAGGATCCATGAGTGTCCAAATGTCCTCCAACAGTGAGAGCACAAAGCTGTTTCTCGGTGTGAACAAGCTGGTGTTTGACCCAGTTTATCTTTTAAAGCTCTTCTCACAATCAGAGCAGTTAAATAGCCTGTCATCAATGTGAGACCTAAACCCCACCTCTTCTTCCGCAACATTGATGACTGTATCGGCACCGTCTTGTGCTCCCACGAGGAGCTCAAACAGTTAATCCACTTCACCAGCACCTTACACCCCAAACTTAAGCTCTTCTGGACCATCTCTGGCACCTTTCTCTCCTTCCTGGACCTCTCTGTTTTCATCTCTGGCAACCACCTGGAAACGGATTTCCATTTCAAGCCCACTGACTCCCACAGCTACCTAGAATATACCTCCTCCCACTCACCCTCCCACAAAAACACCATCTCTAATTCCCAATTCCTTCAGCTCCAATGCTTCTGCTCCCAGGATGAGGCATTCCACTCCCGTACATCTCAGATGTCCTTGTTTTTCAAGGACCTCAACTTCCATCCTTCAGTGGTGGGGAATGCCCTCGACTGTGTCTCCCTCATTTCCTGCAACTCATCCCTCACATCCCCTCCTGGCAATAACAATCAAAACAGAATCCCCCTCCTCCTCACGTACCACCCCACCAACCTCCAATCCAACGCATCATCCTCCGACACTTCTGCCATCTGCAATCTGACCCCACCACCAAAGACATATTTCCCTCATCACCCTTATCTGCTTTCCGGAGGGAGCACTCTCTCCGGGACCGCCCTGTCCACTCCATACTCCCCTCCAGCTCCGCCACAGCCAACACTTTTCCCTGCAACAGCAGGAAGTGCTATCCCTGTCCTTACACTTCCCCCATCACCTCCATCCCAGGCCCAAAGAAGACTTTCCACCTCAATCAGATGTTAACCTGCACATCTGCTAATGTAGTATACTGTATCCGCTGTACTCAGTGTGGCCTCCTCTACATTGGGGAAACCAAGCGGAGGCTTGGGGACTGCTTTGCAGAACACCTATGTTCGGTTCACACTAAACAACTGCACCTCCCAGTCGCGAACCATTTCAACTCCCCCTCCCATTCCTCAGATGACATGTCCATCCTGGGCCTCCTGCAGTGCCAGAACGATGCCACTCGAAGGTTGCAGGAACAGCCCTTCATATTCCACTTGGGAACCCAGCAACCCAATTGTATTAATGTGGATTTCACAAGCTTCAAAACCTCCCTTCCCCCTACTGCATTCCAAAACCAGCCCAGCTCTCTAACCTGTCTTTCCTCCCACCCATCCCCTCCTCCCACCCCAAGCCGCACCTCCATTTCCTACCTACTAACCTCATCCTGCCCCCTTGACCTGTCCGTCCTCCCCGGACTGACCTATCTCCTCCCTACCTCCCCACCTACATTCACCGCTACTGGCTCCATCCCGGCCTCTTTAACTATTTATTTCAGAACCCCCTTCCCCTCCCCCATTTCTGAAGAAGGGCCTAGGCCTGAAACATTAGCCTTCCTGCTCCTCTGATGCTGCTTGGCCTGCTGTGTTCATCCAGCTCTTTGCCTTGTTATCTCTCATCAATGTGAACCAGCTAGTGCCCCAGCAGCTGGGACAGAGAATTAATCCCTTTCCCACTCACAGAGCAGGGTAATGGCATCACTCAGGGTTGAGGGGGGGGGCGAGTGGGGGCGAGTGGGGGCATTCGAATGGCAGCGACAGAACTTCAGCCAGGACACATCCTTCAGGGTCTCACTGAGGGGGTCAGATGGCACTTTACTCTTTCACGTCTCTCTTCACTGACAGCCAAGCCACGGTATGGGTTAATCCTGCTGTGTGTAAGAAATGTGTCCCAGCTACTGTCTTCCATGGCTCACAGCTCCCAGACACGGAACATAATTTCATTCCAACTGGGTTTAGAGTCAGAGGAAGAATGAGGCCTTTGATGGGAATGTAACATTGAATGTAATGTAAATCCCTTCCCAAACGTGGGGCAGTGGAACAGTTTCTCCCCGGTGTGACTGAATTAGTGAATCTCCAATTGAGATGGGTAATTGAGTCCCTTCCCACATTTCCCACAATTCCACTGTTTCTCCATGGTGACCGTGTTCATGTCTTTCTCCACGTTGAGCAATCACTTTATACCTTGTCTACACACAGAACACATCTGAGTTCATCGACTGGAGCACTGTCATTCAGGCACTGTGACTGCATAAAGCTCATTTCATCATCAGTTTACTGTCACCCATTCATGTTGCATCTGTCTCAGTGCTTTCCCAGTTATTTCTCTTTCCTCATTCAAAGGCAGATGATACGCAGGCCCTGATAAATTGAGAAATCCTGTCAGATTTTGAAGTGATGATTGGCTTGATTTGCCATTTAGAAATTTTCCCCGACAAGTCTCCTTCAGAAAGAAAAGCCTTCCCGCAGCCAGCACTAACTCCTGCTGCACCCCTTCCTGACCAATAAATGTTACACACGGTTATTGAAAATGAAAATTAACATTTTTGAACCCTTCCTGTATACTCACTGTAGGTGAAGTATAATTTCGAACGCAGACCCTTCTCTCACGTCACCCTGGTGCATACTGTGTGGTTACAACAGAGGCAGAGACAGGCTGCTCATACCCCTGCTCCCACTGCTCATGTGCTTTTGATCTCCGTGTTGTATGTTTACCCAGTACTGTTTTATCTTTACCAGTGTAGCAGAAACACAAACCTGCAGATTCACTTCCAGTCAGGAACAGATCATTGATTTACGCTAATCTCTGATTTGAAGCACATTTCCAGCATTCACCGTTGTACTTCCTCTGACACTAAACCCAGTTGGAAACGAGATTCTGTTCGGTGTCAAGGAGCGGTGAGCCATGGAAGACAGTAACTGGGACACATTTCTTACACACAGCAGGATTAACCCACACCGTGTCTCGGCTGTCAGTGGAGAGAGACGTGAAAGAGTAAAGTGCCATCTGATCCCCTCAGTGTGACCCTGAAGGATGTGTCCTGGCTGAAGTTCTGTCGCTGCCATTCGAATGCCCCCACTCGCCACCCACCTCCCCCCCAACCCTGAGATTGTCCTCTCTGAGCTCCGGGTGCTGTTCAACCCTCAGGACAAATACAACAAGCTACAGTGATGTGTTTGAAGCAAAGCTGACTTATTTTACATTTCCCTAGAATGTTAAACTTTAGCCCAATTTGAGAGGTTATAAACATCGTCAGAAACAAACTCCAAATTTCAGAACAAAACTATCAGAAAATTACAGCACAGACCAAGACCATCTTTAAAAATTTATTTGTGGGATGTGGGTGTCGCTGACTGGCCAGTATTATTTGGCGCATCATGTTTGTGTTGGTTGAAATTGAACCACAGAGGATTGCAGCTTTCTGGATTCACCATTGAGAAGAGCAATTTCAGGCTGTGAATTCTGCCCCTATTTGTTTGTATTTCTTGTTTCAATTTGTTTCTGTGTCTTCGACACACCCGGCTCCAGGCACATCTTTTGTTGTTTTTTCAAGCCCTAACTCCATTCTTTGTGGCCATGAAAAACTAATAACATTTCTGCAATTTAATCTCTCCTGCCTTCCCCCGTGACAGACCGCCTTTTTTCCCCTCTCTCACCCCCACCTTGCTCAATACCTTTTACATTTCTGATGGGTCCCAGCCCTCTGTGACCTCACTGTGCCCCCGGGTCAGTGGCGCGAGTTTTGAATTCTCTTCCTCCAGAGAAAATCTGAAATTTTGTGGCAGCAGCTTTCCCTAGATTTTATTTTTAAAACAAAAACGGTGAAATTGTTTCAACATTGAGCATTTTTTATCCCTCATTCACAAATTTGCGTCATTATAGCTAAACAGTGATCCTTTCAGAGTCCAAAACTGTGCAGGTTAAGTGGACTAGCCACGCTAGATTGTCCCCTAGTGTGCGGGTTCGGTGGTTGGATTAACCCTGGTAAATGCTGAGTTATGGGAGTAGAGGGTCAGTGCAGTGATGGGCCAAATGACCTCTTTCTGCACTGTAGGGATGAGATTCTAACCAGTTGTGATCATGGTCACATTTTCCTCATGACAGCCCACACATCACCAGGTTCATTCAGCTCAGGCTGTCATGCTGCCTTTGTGTTTTTGTGGATTGGTACTCAGACATTTTATGGTTTACACAGTCAATTTGAAGATAAGAGTGAATTTGTAACTAGAGATCACTTGCAGATTAGGAAATATTTCTGCTGCTGGCATCACTCACAAGGATCGGGAAAATAAAGGGTCATTCACAAATCTTACAGAACGCAGGTTGTAATTACCAGGCCAGACTGAATAGCATAAAACTCATTTCTAAAGAAAAGAGGAGGCCAAGAGTCAACCTGATACAAATTGGAAGCTTTGTCCCTGTGAAATGAAGTCATTGGATCTGAAACAAAAAATGGGAATCAGTTCTGAGGAAGAGCAATGCGACCTGAAACATTAAACATTAATTAATGTGCTGAAACATCCCTTTACCCAAATTCATCAATCAGTCAAATTCACTCATTTATCAATCCATCCAGGATTTTCCCATTTCAGCAAATTACAGAAATGTGAACCTTAGGTCAGTAGTTGGGAATTTATTGGAGAATCTTCTTTGGGACAGAATTTACCAATTTTTGGAAAACATGTTTCCTTATTGTTGGACTAAAAAAGAACAAAATGTGAACAGTTTTTGATGTCACTTATGAATGACTTAACATTCATTTTACACATGTATAGAGCTAACAAGTGTAATGTAATTATTTGAGTGAAATTAATGTGATCATACAGTGAAAAAGATCATTAAAAACTAACTACAATGAATGAGCTGAATAATATGTGATTATTGTACGAGTTTTTGCATTGATAATTCAATCTTATTTGATGCCTGTAATATTTTATGCTATTAAGTGTAACTCCACAACAAAGTAATGAAAGGATGTCAGAAAAGGATCTTTAGTTGCAGCTTCATGGACCGAAGGAATACTTGTACACAGAGTTGGATGATTGCACTGGAAACTGTTAAATACACAATGTCAGTGCGGACATGAAGAATAATTTCCTTTGCAAGGTGTTCCTCACTCAGAATAATTAGAAATTTATTGTGATTATGAAACTAACATTTAAAAGATAGTTACTGTGATTGACTGAAAAAAGTTATATTTCACTTAGAAAATTAGACTAAGCAATATACAGGTTGTAAATGTGTTTATTCAACAGAATATCTAGATTGTCCCAGGAACTAATTATACATACACAACTCATAATAGCTTGAAAAATACATAGAAACAGTGATTATGAATTGAGAAAGACATGACAGTTGTATCGGGCAGTTCAAATGTCTCACTATATTGGCAACATGTTTATGTTGTTCAAACAGGCAGCATGTTTGTCAAAGCAGCAGATTTTCATTTTGGGATGTACGTCTGTTCAACTAGAATCCGTTCTGTTCTCATTGTAAGAAGCTCTTGTTGTTGTGTGCGATGGACTGTCACTAACAGTGTAATTTGCTCGATCAGCTTTCCTTT